>NC_057797.1:366303709-366603709 GCF_018294505.1 Triticum aestivum | reverse complement strand
TGCTTCTGGTCAAAATATTGGGAGGAAAGTACCTCAAACAGAATTAATCAAAGCCTTGTACAACAACACCTATGATAAACTTGGATGGATCACCAAAGGAATCAATGAGGGGTTTGGTGAAGAATGGTTTGAAAACATTGCCAGAGATCCAATTGATGATGAAATTTCGGTTTTATATGAGGACCTTTATGGTGATGACTCGAATTTCGAAGTCATAAATGTTGAGGTTACTAAACAAAGTCCTTCTAATTATTTAAGCACACCCACCGGAAAGATTGAGCATGAGAATAGGGAACTTTTGAGGAAAGTTTTTGATGACTTGATCAAAAAGGACTTGGAACATGGCAATACTTGAAACTATGCATTACGCCTAGCTAGGGGAATGAAACAATAGCGCTTGTTGGGAGGCAACCCAATAATTAGCTTAATTTCTTGCTTTTTATTTATATTTTTGTGTGATGAAAAGATTATTGCTACTATAAGGATTGTGTTTTTATCTTTTAATTAGTGCTTGTGCCAAGTAAATCCGTTGGGATGATTTGGATGATAGTTGAATTGGTTCTTGCAAAAGTAGTAACTTTTGCGCCCAATGTTGGAATTTACATTTATTACTGGAACATGATAAAATTCTGAATTTTTTACACAATATTAAAATACAAATTTTTACGTTTTCCTAATGTTTCTGATTGTTTGGAGTTACACAAGTATAGTATTTATTCAGATCATTACATACTATTCTATTTTAGACAAATTCTCTCTTTTATTGCGTAGTGTGCTTATTTTAATGATGCTATGGATTATATCAGGGGGTATAAGTCATGGAGAAGTTAGAATACAGTAGGTATTATGCAAGAATAATTATGAATGAGTTTACAACAGTACCTAAACTTTTATGATTTGTCAATTATACTACTGGATCTTGCTAGTTGTGAGCTGTGTTGGGATTTTCCTGGAAGAGGAAGGGTGTAGTAGTACAATAGAGATAAGTATTTCCCTCAGTGAGAACCAAGGTCATCGAACCAATAGGAGAACCACACAAACTCTCATCGTCAGCACCTACACACATAAAAGCAAATACTTGCACCCAATGCAGGCAAGAGGGTTGTCAATCCCCTTGAACTCGTTACTTGCAAGGATTAACTCTGATAGTGGTAGATAGAAAAAAAGTAAATAAATTGCAATGAGTTATTTTTGTTTTTTATAATATGATTAAAGTAGACCCGGGGCCCATAGTTTTCACTAGAGGCTTCTCTCTCGAACACATAACATACGGTGGGTAGACAAATTACTATTGGGCAATTGATAGAAAAGCACATAGTTATGATGTTATTCATGGCAATGATAAAATATATAGGCATCATGTCTGTGGCAAGAAGACCGACTCCTGGCTGCATCTACTTCTATTACTCCACCAATCGACCACTATCCAACATGCATCTATGGTATTAAGTTCATAACAAACAGAGTAACGCCTTAAGCAAGATAACATGATATAGACAAAGTAAACTCAAGAAATATGAATAAACCCCATCATTTTATCCTTAGTAGCAATAATAAAATATGTGTGTCGGTTCCCCCTTCTGTCATGAGGTGAGGATACCACAAGATTGAACCCACTACAAAGTACCTCTTGCACTGAAGATAAATCAATCTAGTTGGCCAAACCAAACGATTAGATCAGAGAGAAATACAAAGCTATCATATCATGCATAATAAAGTTCAGAAAAGACTCAATTAATTTTAGTGAATAATCTAATCATAAACCCACAATTCATTGGATCCCAACAAACACACAACAAAATAAGATTACATCGGATATAACTCCAAGAAGATCAAGGAGAAAATTGTATTGAAGATCAAAGAGAGAGAAGAAGCCATCTAGCTATTAGTTATGGACCCGTATGTCTGTGGTGAACTACTCACGCATCATCGGTTGGGCTGCAAGGTTGATGTAGAAGCCCTCCATGATCAATTCCCCCTCCAGCAGAGTACTGGAAATGGCCTCAAAATGGGACCGTGGAAGAAGAGAAGCTTGCGGCAGCGAAAAAATTGTTTCGTGTGGCTCTCTAGGGGTTTCCTAATATTTGAGAATTTATAGAAGTGGAATTAGATCAGATGAAGCCATCTGGGGCCCACAAGGCATCAAGGCGTGCATACCCCGAGGGCGCACCCTGTTGCCTTGTCGGCTCCTCGTTTGCTGTCTTTTCTCCTGCTACTTATGAGCTATGTTGTGATTTTCCCCGAAGAGGACGGGAGATGCAGTACAATAGAGATAAGTATTTCCCTTAGTGGGAACCAAGGTTTATCGAACCAATAGGAGAATCATTCAAAGCCTCATGAATAGCACCTGCACACACAAAAGCAAATACTTGCACGCAAAGCGGGCAAGAGGGTTGTCAATCCCCTTGAACTCGTTACTTGCAAGGATTAAATCTTATATAGGTAGATGGATAAATTGCAAAGTAAAATAAAAATAATAAAACTGCAGCAAAGGTATTTTGGATTTTATAATATTATAAAGGTAGACCCCTGGGGCATAGTTTTTACTAGAGGCTTCTCTCTCGAACACATAACATACGATGGGTGAACAAATTAATGTTGGGCAATTGATAGAAAAACACATAGTTATGACATATTCATGGAAATGATCATGTATATAGGCATCATGTCCGAGACAAGTACACCAACTTGTGCCTGCATCTACTACTATTATTCCACCAATCGATCACTATCCAGCATGCATCTATGGTACTAAGTTCGTAAAAAATGGAGTAACGCCTTAAGCAAGATGACATGATGTAGACAAAGTAAACCCAATCAATATGATTAAACCTCGTCGTTTTATCTTTAATGTCAACAATATAAATACATGTCTTGTCATTGGGATATAGAGCACCACATGATTGAACCCATCACAAAGCACCTCTCCCACTGAAGATAAATCAATCTAGTTTGCCAAACCAAACAGATAGACTGGAGAGAAATACAAAGCTATAACAATCATGCATAATAAAGTTCAGAAAAGAATCAAATACTTTCAATAAATAATCTAATCATGGACCCACAATTCATTGGATCCCAAAAAACACACCGCAAAAGAAGATTACATTGGATAGAACTCTAAGAAGATCGAGGAGAACATGGTATTGAAGATCAAAGAGAGAGAAGAAGCCATCTAGCTACTAGCTATGGACCCGTAGGTCTGTGGTGAAGTACTCATGGATCATCAAAAGGAATCAATGATGATGTAGAAGCCCTCCAGGATTGATTCCCCCTCTAGCAGAGTACCAGAAAAGGCCTCTAGATGGGGTCACGGAAGAACAGAAGCTTGCGGCGGCGGAAAAAGTGTTTTAGGTGGCTCTTTGTTGGTTTCCCAATATTTGAGAATTTATAGAAGTGGAATTAGTTCACACGGAGCCTCATGGAGCCCATAAGGTAATAGGGCGCGCCCTGTTGCCTTGTTGTCTCCTCGATCATCGTCTGGTCTCCTCCCAAAGCTTCTAGGGTCTCTATTGTCCAGAAAAAATCATCAAAATGTTTTGTGCCATTTGGACTCTGTTTGGTACTGATTTTGCTGGAAAACCAAAAGAGAAGTAGAAAATAACAACTGGAACTAGGCACTGGGTTAATACGTTAGTCCCAAAAAATAATATAAAATAGCACAAAAAGTCATAAAAGCATCCTAAATTGACAATATAATAGCATGAAACAATCAAAAATTATAGATACATTGGAGACGTATCATCTCCTCCCGAAGCTTCTAGGGTCTCTTTTGTCTAGAAAAAATTGTCAAAAGGTTTCGTAGCATTTGGACTCCGGTTGGTACTAATTTTCTGAAAAACCAAAAACAGGCAAAAAACAACAACATACACTAGGCACTGAGTTAATAGGTTAGTTCCCAAAAATGATATAAAATTGCATATTAAAGCATATAAAGTATCCGAGATTGATAATATAATAGCATGAAACAATAAAAAAATATAGATAAGTTGGAGACGTATCAGATCTCACGAAGTTTCTGTTGAGTTTTATGTGCCGAAGTTTTCAAGTTTTGGGTGAGATCACAATGGGATAAGGAGCAGAAAAACCCTAAGCTTGGGGATGCCCAAGTGAAAGGATCGATATAGTTGACTAGAGGGGGGTGAATAGGCAACTCACAATTTTTAGCTTTTCTTTACCAATTTAAACATTGCATCAAAGAGGTTGTCCAGATATGCAACTAGGTGAGCAACCTATACGATGCAATAACAACAAGCACACAAGCAAGTAAGGGAGAAAACGCAAATAAGCTAGCACAAGTAAAGGCACAAGATAACCAAGGGTGGAGCCGGTGAAGACGAGGATGTGTTACCGAAGTTCCTTCCTTTTGAGGGGAAGTACATCTCCGTTGGAGCGGTGTGGAGGCACAATGCTCCCCAAGAAGCCACTAGGGCCACCGTATTCTCCTCACGCCCTCACACAATGCGAGGTGTCGTGATTCCACTATTGGTGCCCTTGGGGGCGGTGACCGGACCTTTACAAACAAGGTTGGGGCAATCTCCACAACTTAATTGGAGGCTCCCAACGACACCATGAAGCTTCACCACAATGGAATATGGCTCCACGATGACCTCAACTGTCTAGGGCGTTCAAACACCCAAGAGTAACAAGATCCGCAAGGGATTAGTGGGGGAATCAAATTTCTCTTGGTGGAAGTGTGGATCGGGGCCTTCTCAACCAATCCCTAAAGAATCAACAAGTTTGATTGGCTAGGGAGAGAGATCAGGCGAAAATGGAGCTTGGAGCAACAATGGAGCTTAGGGGTGGAAGAGGTGGTTAACTCGGAGAAGAAGACACCCCTTATATAGTGGAAGAACAAATCCAACCATTATCCACCAACTCAGCCTGCGAAGCATGGTACTACCGCACCGGGGACGCGGTACTACCACTAGGGAACACAGTACTACCCCGAGGGCACACGGTACTACTGCGAGGCGCCGCGGTACGACCGCCCATGCAGCAGGAACCAAACCAACCCTGATGCGATGAAGTAGAGGGCGGAAGAACCATGGGCGCGACACTACCACTCCCCCTTGCGGTACTACTGCAAGGCAGGGATAGTCCAGATTAGGGAAGGCATGGACATATAAAAATACATCCGTGGCAACTTCCGCTAAGTTGGGATCTATGCAAAAATCCGACACGGTAGTACCGCAAGCCTGGAGCGGTACTACCGTGTAGGGCGCGGATGTAAAAAATTACATCCGCCCCTACTTCCGCTCATGTTGCTGTGCCAGGCCAGGGCTCACGGTACTACCACACCCATGGGGCGGTACTACCGCGTAGGGCGCAGATGTAAAAAATTGCATCCGCCCCTACAACCGCTCGAGCGGCTAAACCTGGCATGAGGCCACGGTACTATCGCTCCCAAGAAGCTACTACCGTGAGTACCTGCGGTACTACCGCGCCTATGGCCGGTACTAGCGCAAGGCCCCGCGGTACTACCGCTCCAAAGAGCAGTACTACCATGTGCCTCAAAGCAGCAACACTAGAAATCCTTCATTTCGCAAAGACACGGATAAATGGAGGATGCTCCAAAGAGCCAAAGGAAAGGTGGTGCAAAAGGAGTAGACGTGTACGTGATGATTCCACCCAAACCTTTCCAACACGGACCCCCTCTTAATAGTACAGATTTCCTACGACTCAAATCCACCGAAAAGAAACATAGAGAAACATCGTCTTCAACAGTCTTCGAGGGGCATCAAATCGTCTTGTGCCTAGTCATGATATGTCTGAAATACTCAGTGCACACGATTAGTCCACAAAAGCATTGTCATCAATCACCAAAACAACTAAGGGATAAATATGCCCTTACAATCTCCCCCTTTTCGGTGGATTGATGACAATACGGGATTTGCACAGAGGGAGATAACATAGAACATGGGCAAACCCCACATCTCTAAAATATAGACGGGCTCCCCCTAGATGTGTGCTATCTAGAGAAGTGCTTTGGACTGCACGGCACACATACTAGGATCAACACTCCCCCTACATTTTATAGACAAGGCATATCTTGCAACAATAAGGCTAACACTAAGCAAGATAATGACTAAGAGCATAAAGTAAAGATCACAAGATAGCATAGGCTCAATAAGGTACGCTAGAGTGCATATGTCTTACACCATATGATAGAAAGGTCTCACAAGCACAAACCAAAGCACACGAGGTTCAACGGAACGAAAGCAAAGCGATAAGATGAAACACGACACACACAACTCGCAAATCCTACACTCTCTCCCCCTTTGGCATCGAGACACCAAAAAGGCAGAGAGGACACCTACGACACAAGTGGTGGCTCAAGCTGAAGCGATCACTTGTCACGATCCTCGCTAGACTCGGCAGCGGGGACGGTCTCCTCCTTGTCCTCCTCAGAATTAGTCCACTTGTAGCCCTGCTTCGCCATCTAGTCTGCCTCTGGCGTGATGTGCTTCTTAGCCCCGCTGGATATCTCCTCACCAAACGTCCTCAAGATCCGCTTGTCGCGGCGGCGACTCTCCTTCTGAGCAACATGAGACCTGTACTGCCCTTTGGCATGCATGCAGAATAGAGTCTTCATCTTGTTCTTCAGCTTCTTAGCCCAAGAGGGCTCAGAAGATGAAGGCGAGTAGCCAGCAGAGCTGTCCCCATCAGCGTCCTCCTCCTCAATCTCATCCTCATCCACATCCATCTGAGCAGCCACTGCCTCAGCACGGGTAGTAGTGTTGGCCCACTGGGTCTTGACACGAAGCTTGATGGGCTCATGACGAGTCCAGTCAGGGGCAAGATACTCATCATCGGGATAGAGCTTCTCCCATGTCTTCGAGACCAACAGAAACAGGTAAGGTCCATAGATGGGTACCTTACGGTTGAACACCACAAACCGAAGCTCGCACCACATGATATGTGAGACATCAAGTGGTTGCGACTGAGAATGGCGCGCCTCCTCACAAATGAGCATCATATCCACAAGATAGGCATGCACCTTGTCCTTGTAACCAATGCGTGGAAAAAGGGAGTTGCGGAAGATGCGATACGTGATGTTAAGGAAGGAGTTCAGCACCCACGCCTTCTTGCCACTGGGAAGCAACTTCTCAACATAGTAGGGCTAAAGCTTGTTCTTGTTGGCTGACTCGGAATTGGCATGAGGGCGTACACCAACGGGCGTGTTGAGCCCCTCATCAGGATCCCGAAGCAAATCCATGAAGTCCTTCCATGTAGCGGTCATCCGCTGTCCATTGGTCATCCATGTCATGGTCCGTTCCTCATTAGGATGGAAGTGGACCGAGGAAAATAACTGGGCCACAATCTCAGGGTCATAATCCAGATGGAAAGAGATCACATCCTCAATGCCAAACTGCTCCACCAGATCCAGAGCCTCACCAAAATAGCCACGATGCTTATCCTACCTCATATGATGCATGTCAATCCAGTGCACGTCCACATATATGTTCTGCTTGGCCTTGATCACATCCAAATAAATGAGATACTGCTGGTTAATCTAGAATAGATCATTCTTTCTGAAGTTGGCACGGGGATTCACATAGGGGTTGATCTTCCTTCAAGTGACAAACTCCGCAAGAGGTATCTCATCCATGCCCATGGAGGGATCCTTGTTCTTGGTGGTGGTGGTCTTGGTCCTGCGTTGGGGGGCATTGGAGCCCTCTGGAGCTTCATCTTGGTTGCGCAAACGCTCGGAGCCCATGTCATGGCTGGGATTGGAACGGCGTGCATGGGCATCAGAGCCACCACCTATGACACAAAAACACAAAAACACAAAAACATGCAAGAGAAACGAGAAGGATCAATGCAAAGACCAGAGCAAAACACGTGAAACAAGTAGAACTCGCACATGGTAAATGCCACTTGGGAGATTTGACAACAATGGTAGTACTGCATGGGCGCGCGGTACTAAAACTTTAGTGCTGCTCTTAGCCACGGTAGTACCGCGCCACGATGGCACGGTAGTACCGTGTCTCAGAGCGGTAGTAGAATTTTAGTGCCGTGCCTCGCGCGGTAGTACCGCACCGGAGATGCGGTAGTACCGCACGTTGTCAGATCCGAACCTCAAATGGATCTGAGCACAACCGTGACGATGAAGCGGTACTACGGTTGATCAAATCCACCACGGGGCAACATATCAAGTACCATCTCTATGCAATACTACTCTCCTACATCCTACTCTTGCAAAGATTTGGCCTAAAATCTCAAGAACAACATGCATCTCCCCAAAAACCTAGAAATGAAAGAACGAACCAAAGAGAGAGGGATTTGGGGAGAAACCTTGTTCCATGGCAAGAGGAAGTGGTGGGGAATGATCCCACCGGATGGAATGCGAGGAGAGCGGCCAAATACGGAGATCCGGCGAGGGTCTCCGGCGCCGTTCTTGGGCAGGAGGGAGAGAGACGTCGTGGGAAAAAGAGTTGAATGGGTATGGGGGAGTTGGAGCTCCGCCTGCCTGCTCTTAACCCCCATGCGCTCTTAACTGCGCGGTAGTACCGCGTGTCATCGCGTTAGTACCGCCTGGGTAGAAGTACCACATCATGGGTGGTAGTACTGCTCCCCCAGGCGACAGTAAAAAATTACTGCCGTGCTGGGTGCGGTAGTACCGTGCGTAGCGCCTGCGGTAGTACCATGGCGAACCACGGTAGTACCGTGAACCCAAGAAAATTCACATTTCAAAAACAGAGAATAAAGAGGCCTTTGCACTGCAACCTTCATGCAAACGAACACACCAAAGAGCTAGCCCATGAGACCACACACTCAAGCTCAGCATGAAGAAAGAAAGGCAAGAGACAACAAGGACTAAACACGCAACACAACCTCTCCAAAGAGAGGGCGATGGTGGGAGCCACCTATGTTTGAGTCAATTGGTATGGCACCACAAAGAATTATCCTTGGGCCCATGACCAAAACTCATCTTTGAAGCACAAGTACCATCCACAATGGCTAATGTGAAAGAGTTGATCAATTTATGCATAATGGCGGGAGGGAGAGTTCATTGAGAGAACACCACTCCCCCTATGTCCATGCCTACACCTAGACAAGATAACAAGTTGAGTGTGTAAGGGTTCAAGCAACATTGCTTGAATCAATGATATTTAGCTCATGCCTTAACTCGCAAAATCTTGCTTCATCCAAGGGCTTCATGAAAATATTTGCAAGATTATCATGAGTGTTGACATAGTGGAGCTCGATATCCCCTCGCCTAATGTGATCCCGGATGAAGTGATAGTGAATCTCAATATGCTTCGTCTTGAAGTGTTGTACCGGGTTGAGAGAAATCTTGATGGCACTTTCATTGTCACACCAAAGAGGCACTTTGTCACAAATGACACCGTAATCCTTTAAAGTTTGCCTCATCCAAAGAAGTTGTGCGCAACAACTACCGGCGGCCACATACTCCGCTTCGGTGGACGAGAGAGACACACAACTTTGCTTCTTGGAAGACCAACTCACCAAAGAACAACCAAGGAATTGGCACCCTCCGGAAGTGGACTTCCTATCCACTTTGTCTCGCGCCCAATCGGAGCCGAATATCCCACAAGATTGAAGTCAGATCCTCTTGGATACCATAAGCCAAAGTTTGGGGTATGAGCCAAATATCGAAAGATTCGCTTGACCGCCACAAAGTGGCTTTCCTTACATGCGGCTTAAAGCTGTGCAGAAATTCCCACACTCAACATGATATCCGGTCTAGATGCACAAAGGTAAAGCAAGGAGCCAATCATGGAGTGATATACCTTTTGATCCACCGCTTTACCATTGGGACCTATGTCAAGTTGGCATTTGACGGGCATTGGAGTGGAAGCCGGCTTGGCATCACTTAGCTTGAATCTCTTGAGCATGTATTGAGTGTATTTGGCTTGGTTGATGAAGGTTCCTTCTCTTCTTTGCTTGACCTCGAACCCGAGAAAGAACTTCAACTCTCCCATCATGGACATCTTGAACTTGGAGGTCATGAGAGCGGCAAATTCCTCATTGAAGGCTTTATTAGGGGAACCAAAGATAATGTCATCAACATATAGTTGGCACACAAACAACTCCCCTTTCACCTTCTTAGTAAAAAGAGTGTGGTCGATTTTCCCAATTTCAAAACTGCGATCTTGCAACAACTCGGTAAGGTGGTCATACCATGCACGTGGGGCTTGCTTAAGGCCATAGAGTGCCTTATCGAGTTGGTACACATGATCGAGAAAATAGGGATCCTCGAACCCGGGGGGTTGCTTGACATACACCAACTCACTAATAGGACAATTAAGAAAAGCACTTTTCACATCCATTTGTTGTAACTTAAAGTTATGACGAGAAGCATAAGCAATCAACATGCGAATGGATTCAAGGCGAGCAATGGGAGCAAAGGTTTCACCGTAGTCGCTACCCTCGACTTGGGAGTAGCCTTGAGCTACCAAACGAGTCTTTTGCGAATGATAATCCCATGAGCATCTTGCTTGTTCTTGAATATCCACTTGGTTCCAATGACATTATGGTTCCCCGTTGGCCTTGGCACCAATCTCCACACCTTGTTGTGCTCGAAGTTGTTGAGTTCTTCATGCATGGCATTAAGCCAATCCGGATCTTCGAGCACCTCATAGACCTTTTGGGGTTCAACACAAGAGACAAACGCGTGATGTTCACAATAGTTTGCTAATTGTCTACAAGTGCTTACCCCCTTTCTTAAGCTTCCAAGCACATTTGTCATGAGATTATCTTTGGTGGATAGCTTGGATGCGATCTTGGCGACACGCCGCTCTAATTCCTCCTCCAGAGAGAGTTGAGGAGCGGTTACTTGATCATCTTGAGCGTCGTCTTGAGCTTGTTCTTGATCTTGAGCTTTCTCTTGATCTTGAACTTGCTTGGATGAGAGAACATGACCTTGGGCATCACTTGGGGATTCAACACCATCTTGAGGATGATCTTGCCCTTGGTCATGTTCATGAGGTTGAGGGCCTTCACTTTGTTCTTCGGAAGCGTGTAGGCCTTGGGTTGGTGATGGCTCCACGTGAGTGGAACATTGTCCTTCTCCTTCGGTCACAAGGGGATCCTCAATGGGTAGGATAAAACCAACACCCATTCTTCTTATGGCTCGGGGAGGAATTTCATCACCTACATCACAAGTGCCACTTTGCTCCACTTGGGAGCCGTTATTCTCATCAAACTCCACGTTACATGTCTCCTCAATAAGTCCCGTGGACTTATTGAGGACACGGTAAGCATGAGAGTTTGCAGCATAACCAAAAAATATGCCCTCATAAGCTCTAGCCTCAAATTTAGACAACCGAACACCTTTCTTGAGAATGAAACACTTACACCCGAACACCCGGAAGTACTTGAGGTTGGGCTTGTTACCGGTGAGAATCTCATATGGAGTCTTGTTCAAGCCTTTACGGAGATAGAGCCGATTGGATTCATGACACGCGGTGTTGATGGCTTCGGCCCAAAAGTTGTATGGAGACTTGAACTCCACCATCATGGTCCTTTCCGCATCCATCAACGTCCGGTTCTTCCTCTCCGCTACACCATTTTGTTGAGGGGTGTAAGGTGCGGAATATTGATGCTTGATCCCCTCATCACTAAGAAACTCATCCAAGGTGTAGTTCTTGAACTCGGTGCCGTTGTCACTTTAGCAAAACTAACATTTGTTAGTCCACGGACATGGTCCCTCTTGAGAAGACTTTGCAAAGATCTCATATTGACACGGGCTAAATGGCGATGCCAAAGCCATCCCACGTCAACTTTAGCCATTAGGCATGTCGCGGTCTTAGTGGGTCGCTCCGAAAAGTTAATCACATAGAGACCGTTCTTGACATGCCCAACAAAGGCTACTTTAAGAGTCTTTCTCCACAAGAGGGCCACAATATCAATATCAAAGAAAGTGGCAAAGCCCATGAGTGCAAGTTGATGAACGGAAAGTAAATTGTATGCAAGGGACTCAAAAAGCATGACCTTCTCGATCGTGAGATCATGAGAAATGACAACCTTGACAAGTCCCAATACCTTAGAGGACGAGGCATCACCCCACTCGACATTGGTGGGCATAGATGGAATCTTGTGTACGTCCACCACCAAGTCCTTGCTTCTGGTCATATGATTAGTGGCTCCACTATCGAGCAACCTTGATCCCCCACCGGAAGCAAACACCTACAGGAGATCATTGCTTGGATTTAGGTACCCATTTTGTAATGGGTCCTTTGATGTCAGTGACAAGGGTCATAGGAACCCAAATAGACCATTCAATGTACTCATAAGAAGAGCCAACAAATTTGGCATAAACATGTCCATCACTAGCACGACATAACACATAAGAAGGACTAAAGTCACTGGCTTTGTTGGGAGGGGTAGCATTGCCCTTCTTGGCATCACTACGTGTCGGCATTCTGGGAACGGGGGTACCCAGACTTGCCTGCCTGTGGCCCGCGGCGTGGCTCCGCCAGCGGCCCTGTATGGCCTATCTTCACCAGCAAACACTCAATACCCTCGTGAGGGGCCAAGCCTCGCAAGGCGGATGACACAAGACCTCCTGAGGGACGGCCTCACCAGGCTGGCTCACGAGGGGCAGAGAGATCAAGGCAAGGGACACCTCGCGAGGTTCCTGTGATGCAAGCCATGACGATTGGAGCTAGGCGGGCGCCAGCGCGCGCAGTGTCCTCGTTTCCTCTTTGGTGCTAAAGAGGCAAGTGCAGACGAGGAGTCCCGAGGCATCAGGCAAAGGTTCCCATATTGGTGCAATGAGACCAAGACCAGTGGGACAGCAGGACGGAAGTCACTGTGGAGCCCAAGATGGCGTCACCACCAGAGCCTTTGGCAGGCGAAGACTACTTTTGTTAGGATAACTTGTACTAGTTGTCTCCCTTCGAATTTGGCCATTGTGGGATCCCTTCCCGCTCAATATTTGGGAAGAGGACCAGGGCCTCTATATATAGGACTAGCCACCACCATAGGGAGGAGATCAACTCATCCGGATCATCCCCAACCACACAAGTCCACCAAGCACAAGAACACCTCTCCTTAGGAGGCCGTTCTTCCCTTGTAACTGTTCATCCTCAGCCCAAGAGGCAATCCGCCACACCACACTGGAGTAGGGTATTACACCACAACAGTGGCCCGAACCAGTATAAATCTTGTGTCCCGTGTTCTTCAGGTTCGTCGAGCCAGGCCGTGATATCGTGTCGAGTGCGAGCTAGGAAGGGGAGATCTTTGTGTGCACCCCAGTGTTCAAACCTCAAGGGCTTTGTCGGAACCCGAAATCCGACATTTGGCGCGCCAGGTAGGGGTGCGCCGAAGCTTCGCCTCCCCGACCAGCTCCAGTGGACACCGCCGCTTCTCCGACTGGATCGACAAGAACCCTCCGCAACGCCAGGGGGCTCCGGGCCTTCACCCCCGCCTTGCGGCGGGTGCGGTGGCCGCACAATTTCAAGCCAGAGATGCCGCCCCGTTACGATGGTGCGATGGATCCGGCGGCCTTTCTGCTGGCGTACGAGGAGTCCGTCTTGGAGGTCGGGGGCGACGATAAAGTCATGGCCAACTGGCTCCCGATGGCCCTCGCTGGCGTGCCGCGCGCCTGGCTCCTCCATCTGCCGAAATCTTCTGTGGCCTCCTGGGAGGAGCTGTGCAACCTCTTCATCGCGCGTTTCGGGGGACCAGCACCCCCCATCGTCGCGGCTCTCATCGGTGGCTTACAGGCGCCACCCTCGGACCATCACATCAAGTCGTTCTTTCGTTAGATCGGCGCCGCCTCCGTGTGGCAGGGGACTCCCCCGAGTTGGGTGGCGCCCAAGGCCGACCTGACCTTCGACTCAAGGGATCACCCAGTCACCACCATTGGATCGGGCGTGCTTCCGATGCTTTGCACGCCGACCATCTATAGCGTAGCCATTACCAAGACCCTCATCGACGGTGGCGCCGGCCTCAACGTGCTCTCCGTGGAGGCTTTCAGCCTCCTTCACGTACCACTTGAGCGGCTCTGCCCCAGCAAGCCTTTCTCCGGGGTCGGCGGCATCTCCTCCAACCCCCTGGGGTAGATCCGTCTCCCCATGACCATCGGCACACGCGACAACTACCGCACTGAGCTAATCGACTTCGACATCGCCCGCATCGGCTTGCCATACAACGCCATCCTCGAGTACCCGGTGCTAGCCCAGTTCGTGGCAGCTACCCATCCTGCCTACAACCTCATGAAGATGCGAGGAAGCAAGGGTGTCCTCACCGTGGCCGCAGGCACCAAGGAAGCCACGGCGGCCCTCAAGCTAGCCTTCAGGGCCACGACGGCAGCTTGCTCGGCCGACAAGGCCGTGTCCAGAACCAAGGGGGCTGCGCTCGCCGACTTTGTGGCAGAATGGACCGAACCCGGAGCTCAAAGCAGGCGAGAACCGATCCCTATCACCAGGGAGTGAAGCGCCAGATGGCTGGGTCATGTACTTCGATGGCGCGTTCGCACGCCAGGGCACGGGGGCTGGAGCCGTGCTCATCTCGCCCACTCAGGACAAACTTTACTATGCCGTGCAGCTTTGCTTCCAGCGGGGAGAGAAGGTCTCCAACAACATCATAGAGTACGGGGGTCTCATTGCCAGTCTCAAGGCTGCGGTGGCCCTAGGGGTGAAACGACTCACCATCAAGGGAGACTCGCAGCTCCTCGTCAACTTCTCCAACAAGGTGTATGAGCCAAAGGATGAGCACATGGAGGCATACCTCGCGGAGGTACGCAAAATGGAGAAGCAGTTCCTGGGCCTGGATCTACAGCATGTGCCTCGTGGCACCAACAAGGAGGATGACGACATCGCCAAAAGAGCATCCAAGTGGCAGCCCCAAGAGCCTGGCGTCTTCGAGGAGCGGCTCTTCAAGCCTTTGGCAGCACCTCCGCTTGCGGAGCCGACGCAACCTCAGGAGGAACTCCCCCAACCACCAACCTCGGGAGCCCCCACCTGCGGCCCGACCTCAGGAGCGCGCCTCCTCTTAGCACTCGAGCCTTAGGAGGGGTGCTGGATCAAGGAGTTCAAGGCGTACCTAACGCAAGACATATTGCCGGAGAAGGAGGAAGACGCGGAGCGTGTGGCCCGACAGGCTACGGCGTACTGCATTTTGGATGGTGAGCTATACAGGAAGCGGCCGAATGATGTTTCTCTATGATGCATTTCCAGGGAACAGGGGAGTGAGCTGCTGGCTGACATACATGGCGGAGACTGCGGGCACCACTCGTCGTCGTGCACCCTAGTCTGCAAGGCTTTCCGCGGCGGGTTCTACTGGCCCACAGCACTCAACGACGCTGTCGAGCTGGTGAAATCCTATGAGGCCTGCCAATTCCACGCCAAGCAGATCCACCAGCCGGCTCAGGACCTCCAGACTATCCCATTCTCATGGCCGTTCGCGGTCTGGGGGTTGGATATCCTGGGCCCATTTCCTCGAGCGCCTGGAGGCTACCGCTACCTCTACGTCGCCATCGACAAATTCACCAAGTGGACGGAAGTGGAAGCCGTCCGCACCATCCCAACTAGGTCAGCAGTCAAGTTCAGCAAGGGCCTCGTAGGCCGATTTGGGGTCCCTAATCGTATCATCACCGACAATGGCTCATAGTTCACCAGCAATCTCTTCAAAACATATTATGCTAACATTGGAACGCAGATCTGCTACGCCTCTGTGGTGCACCCCAGGAGCAACGGCCAGGCCAAACCTGCCAATGGGGAGGTCCTGAGGGGTCTCAAGACCAGGACCTTCAAGAAGAAGCTTGAGGCCTGTGGCAGGGGCTGGCACGATGAGCTCCAGTCCGTGTTGTGGTCCATCCACACCCCCACCACCAGGCCCACATGCGATACCCCGTTCTTCCTCGTCTACGGAGCAGAAGCGGTTCTCCCACACTAGGTCAAGCATCGCTCCGCGCGGGTCCTGGCGTTTGATGAAATGCAGCAGGACGCCATGCGGGGGATGGACCTCGTGCTGGCGGAGGAACGCCGCCATGAGGCCTTGCTTCAAGCTACGGGGTACCAGCAGGCACTGCGGCGGCACCACTGCCGCAATGTCCACTCCAGGATGCTCGAGGTGGGTGATCTTGTCCTGAGGAGGGTGCTCTCTAGGGAAGGGCTGCACAAGCTCTCGCCCATGTGGGAGGGCCCGTTTTGGGTCGCCCATGTCTCCAGGCCTGGCGTCGCGTGCCTGGAGATGCAGGACGGGATCCCCATCCAGAACGCCTGGAACATCCAGCACCTCCGGAAGTTCTACCCATGAAGCAAGTCCCGACGCCTGTGAAGCAAGGCCCAGTGCCTGTGAAGAATCTCCGCTCGTGACACTCTCACGTAATAATGAGTGGGGCTGTACATGCCTCATAGTCTCAGGAGTGCCTCCCTTGGGCCTTGGGGGCTCCCTCCCACGACTAGTGGCAGCACTTAGCTCCGCGCTGGTGAGAAGACAAGAAGACTAGACTAGGTGCCGGACGCGGCTTTTCATTTGCTTTCCGCAGTTGGTTCACCCCTCTTTAGTAAGAATTCACTTTCTGATGTTCCTTGCTAGCCTTGTTCCATTGCCTTTTCGCCTCCTTTCTACTCTCGGTTCCTCGTTTTTGACCCGTACTCTCCCTCGCGTGCCTCACGAGGGGGCTGGATAGGTGCCCTCGTGAGTGTTTTTGTTTTCCTGTCTTTCGCAAGGCACCCTCGCTCGAGCTCGCAAGCTGGCGCACCCCTTTCAATCCGTGCCCCCCGGGTACCGCGATGCGAAACGTTGGGTCATGGCCGGCAGTGCCTATGACCAGGGTTCTGAAGAATAAAAATTTCCTAACAAATTTTTGCGGTTCCCAGACGCCTTCCGAGCACAGGAGGCCTCACCAGCTGCCGGGGAACACGCCCCTCGCGAGGCGGAAACTACTTCAGGCGCATCAAGCTAAGTTATTCCTACGTGCTTACACAAAACATTGACACTGTAACACGACACAAGAGAGATAAACATAGCACACCCACTTGGAAATCATAGTTGTTACACGCCCCAGCGGGGCCCCATACTTGTCTCTCTTAATGCAGGAAGGAAAGGAAGAACGAAACAAAAGCAGCACGTGCTCCCGTGGCAGCTCGCGAGGATGTACCCATGGCGCCCTCCTGAGCTCAGCCAGACCCATCCTCGCGCTTCACCAGAGCGCGGCGGCGAGTCGACCCACTGCCACCTTTGAAGCGGGCGCGACGGCTGGTCGTAGCCGCCACTGTTGGATCTGTCGCCAGAAGAAGAGTCGCCATAGCTGGACGAGCCATGGCCAGCGTCGAGGACGAAGCCGCCTTCCTCCTCATCACGACCATCGCCAAGGTCGAGCTCCTTGTCACCGTCGTTGTCCTCGGGGAAGCACCCGACGCGGTGACCATCTTCCCCAAATACCCTCACGAAGAGGGTTGCGTCGTCGTCGTACTTGAAGTGGAGGGCACACCGCCTGCCCAGCCCCCGCGCGCGGGTGATCGTCTGCCAGCCGCGGGCTAGGACTATGTTGCCTGCGGCGGAGACCTCCACCGTGACCCACGAAGCCCTGCTGCAGCAACCGTCCGCCTGCAGCCAGAGACCGCCTGGACCTATGGACGGCAGTTCGCCGACAAAGAACCGTGGGAGCTGAAGCGAGGTGCCAGCCGGGTTCTCCGACCACACGGTGAACTCCGGCATCGCCTTCGTAGAATGGAAGCGCGGCCGAGGAGGCCGCGCAACCATGGCGTGCCTCACTTCATCAACGGGACTACCGTGACCTGGGTGGCTGCCACCATGCGAAGAGGCGCCACCGCGGCCATGAGGGGCCGCGGTGGGGGTCGTGGTGTGCTTGTGAGGACGGTCGCGCCCCCTCTTGGGCGGCGGCAAGCCAGGCCCTTCCTAGCGAGCCTTCCCCTTCTATGCGGCCGAGAGCCTCTTCACAGGCACCATGGGTGTCGCTGCCAGCAGTAGAGCGAAGAAGGAGAAGGAGTGAGAGAAGCGAAGGAGGAGATGGGTGACAGGGGCTCCGCCCCCTCTTCCCATTTATAGCCAAGAGCAAGCCAACCGCCGGCCTCCATGATCTAAGGTAATAATGATCTTTTTTTGCATGCAGCAAGGACTCGTCAAATCGGGCAGTTGCCGAGGCAGCGTGGGGAAGCAGAGACGCCCACGTCCAATCAGTCGCCATGCGTCAACCGAGGCCGCAGGCTGTTGGGGCCCGCGGCGCTCTGCACTTGTCCTTTGGCTTCGCCTCGAAGCCAAGCCCGAGCGCGCCTTGGGCCCGGGGGCTACTGTCGGCGTTCTGGGAATGGGGGTCCCCAGACTTGCCTGCCTGCAGTCCACGGCATGGCTCCGCCAGCGGCCCTGGACGGCCCATCCTCACCAGCAAACACTCAAGACCCTCGCGAGGGGCCAAGCCTCGTGACGCGGATGATGCAAGACCTCCTCAGGGGCGGCCTCACCAGGCTGGCTCGTGAGGGGTAGAGAGATCAAGGCAAGGGACACCTCGCGAGGTTCCTATGACGCAAGCCATGACGACTGGAGCCAGGCGGGCGCCAGCGCGTAGTGTCCTCATTTCCTCTTTGGTGCTAAAGAGGCAAGTGCAGGCGAGGAGTCCCGAGGCATCAGGCAAAGGTTTCCATATTGGTGCAACGAGAGCAAGACCAGTGGGACAGTAGGACGAAGGTCACTGTGGAGCCCAAGATGGCATCACCACCAGAGCCTTTGGCAGGCGAAGACTACTTTTGTCAGGATAACTTGTACTAGTTGTCTCCCTTCGAATTTGGCCGTTGTGGGATCCCTTCCCGCTCAATATTTGGGAAGAGGACCAGGGCCTCTATATATAGGACTAGCCACCACCATAGGGAGGAGATCAGCTCATTCGGATCATTCCCAACCACACAAGTTCACCAAGCACAAGAACTCCTCAGGAGGCTATTCTTCCCTTGTACCTATTCATCCTCAGCCCAAGAGGCAATCCACCACACCACACCGGAGTAGGGTATTACACCACAACGGTGGCCCAAACCAGTATAAATCTTGTGTCTCGTGTTCTTTGGGTTCATCGAGACAGACCATGAGATCGTGTTGAGTGCGAGCTAGGAAGGGGAGATCTTTGTGCGCACCCCAGTGTTCGAACCTCAAGGGTTTTGCCGGAACCCGAAATCCGACACTACCCTTCACATCGTTCTTCTTCTTCTTCTTCTCCTCCTTAGAAGCACCTTCTCCCTCCTTCAAAAAGGTTTGCTTGAGAGGAGGAGGTCGTTTGGCCTTGTCATTCTTCTTCTTGTTCTTGGACTTGGGCACGTACCCAATCCCTTCCTTGGCCACAACTTCCTTTTGATTGCTCAAAAGGTCGTTGAGATTCTTCTCGCCTTGTATGCATGACACGAGGCCTTTCTCAAGTTGCTCCTTCAACTTTGCATTCTCCTCAACAAGATTCACATGCTGACAACATGGGTTAGTAGCATTTGCATTATCAATTAAGACCATATGAGGAAAAGTGGCTTTCTCCTTGGTTAGCTTTACTTGGAGTTGATCATGAGACTCTTTGAGGCTAGCATGAGCACCATGCAAGACCTTGTGAGCCTTGTCAAGTAAGTCAAACTCCTCTTTGAGTCTAGCAAGATCAACCCCAAGATTGGCCTTCTCGGAGTTTAGGACACGAGATACAACAAGAGCATGATCAAGATCTTTCTTTAGTTTAGCATGGTCATTGTTGTATGACTCCTCAAGAGCCAAACGATGACCACGCTCTTCCTCAAGAGCATTGGAAAGATCTGAAATCTCATCGGCATAGTCACGACTATGCCCCTCCATCTTAGAGATGGTATCTTGGTGAGCCTCGATCATGTCATTGGCTTCACCAGGTTGTTCCAAGAGAGCAACGAAGTGCTTCTTTGATTTACCCTTGAGTTTACTCATAAAATACTCAAATTCATTCTCCTCCACATTAGACCCCTCATGATCATCAATGCAATCTGTCAAATAAGGATTATTAATGATGGTAGTTTTGATGTTGGGGGTTGCCTTGTTGGTGGCTTTATCCATGAGGCACTTGGCGGCGATGTTCTCATTGGGTGAGTCGAAGAGAGACACCCGTGGAGTTGTCGCAATGGCAATGGAGGCCATGGCCACTGACTCACCATCGTCATCATCATCATCATCATCTTCATTGTAATCTTCTTGTGCCACCAACCCCTTGGGAGGAGTCTTCTTGGTGAAGTTGCTCTTGTTGGGGAAGGACTTGGCCTTGTCTTTTCGGATGAGTTTGCCACCATTGTCTTCTCTCTTCTCAAAAGGGCATTCCACAACAAAGTGGCTCACATTGCCACAATTATAGCACGTCCTCACTTGTTGCTTGACCTTTGCGCCACTTGAGTTGTTCTTGTTGAAGTTGGGCCTTGTGTTCTTCTTGCTCCAAAATTGCCTTGAAGCAAGAGCCATGTGTTCATGATAGGCATACTTTGTATCTTCGGGATTTCTCTCCTCTTCTTCCTCTTTGTCCTCTTCTTCCACACTAACCTTGGCCTTCAAGGCAAGGTTGGGATTCTTTGCTCTTTGAGAGTGTAACACCACATTGTCGGCAGTCTTATCCAAGATACTCATAGCCACAAACTCATCCAACACCTCACTTGAGGTCAAGGTGTGGAAGTCTGGCCGTTGACGAATGATGGAGGACATGGCCTTGTGGTACAACATCATGGCCTTGAGGAATTTGCGCTTGATCCAATTGTCATCCGTATCCTTGATCCCATGGTCTCGGAGTGAGACCACGAGAGTAGTTAATCTCCGATAAAGCTCACAAGGTTCTTCATCTTCTTTCATTACGAACTCATCGGCTTCATCTTGCACCACTTCATAGTTTGAGCATTGAATGCTTGCGCTTCCCCTGTAGAGGGAAACAACATGGTGCCATGCATCCTTGGCCATGATGAAGGGCCAGAGATGAGCAAGATCTTCGTGTGGAATTGCATCTTGGATGATGAAGAAAGCATTCTCATTGAATTGGTTATCCGCGGCTTCTCTAGGGGTGAAGTTGCTTCGGTCATGCGGATAAAAACCTTCTTCAATGATTCTCCAAAGGTTAGTATTAACATGGTTCAAATGACGCTTAAAGCGATAAACCCAAGAATCAAAGCCTCATTTTTCACAATCTTAGGGGGGGGGACCGGCATGATTCAAATGAGTGGAAGGAATCGGTCCACCAGAAGTAAGTGGAGGTTCCTCATGGGCAAAGATGCCGTTGCCAATTTTACTACTAGAAGAAGGTGCCATTTCACTAGTAGCTTCCCCCTTGTCGGAGTTAGCATCCGTCACCTTGTTAGTGGGATCACCCACTTTCATTGGTATAGTAGATAGTTTAAGCCCTTCTAAGAATTTATTAAACATGCTTTCAACCTCGGCCGTAATGGAGGTTTTCAACATGTCCAAAGCCACATTGAATTGCTCATGAGAGACCGCGGTTCCCCCATCGGCCGTAGACAAGAACGGATTCGCACCAGAGTGCTTCTCTTCACCGTCTACGGTGTCAACCATACTCTTCGGACGGTAAAGTCCTTAATAAAGAGACGAGGCTCTAATACCAATTGAAATGATCAATATAGTTGACTAGAGGGGGCAGGGGTGAATAGGCAACTAAGAATTTTTAGCTTTTCTTTACCAATTTAAACTTTGCATCAAAGAGGTTGTCTAGATATGCAACTAGGTGAGGAACCTATATGATGCAATAACAACAAGCACACAAGCAAGCAAGGGAGAAAATGCAAATAAGCTAGCACAAGTAAAGGCACGAGATAACCAAGGGTGGAGCCGGTGAAGACGAGGATGTGTTACCGAAGTTCCTTCCTTTTGAGGGGAAGTACGTCTCCGTTGGAGCGGTGTGGAGGCACAATGCTCCCCAAGAAGCCACTAGGGCCACCGTATTCTCCTCACGCCCTCACACAATGCGAGATGCCGTGATTCCACTATTGGTGCCCTTGGAGGCGGCGACGGGACCTTTACAAACAAGGTTGGGGAAATCTCCACAACTTAATTAGAGGCTCCCAACTACACCATGAAGCTTCACCACAATGGAATATGGCTCCATGGTGACCTCAACCGTCTAGGGTGCTCAAACACCCAAGAGTAACAAGATCCGCAAGGGATTAGTGGGGGAATCAAATTTCTCTTGGTGGAAGTGTGGATCGGGGCCTTCTCAACCAATCCCTAAAGAATCAACAAGTTTGATTGGCTAGGGAGAGAGATCGGGCGAAAATGGATCTTGGAGCAACAATGGAGCTTAGGGGTGGAAGAGGTGGTCAACTAGGAGAAGAAGACACCCCTTATATAGTGGAAGAACAAATCCAACCATTATCCACCAACTCAGCTTGCGAAGCACGGTACTACCGCACCGGGGACGCGGTACTACCGCTAGGGCACACGGTACTACCGCGAGGCGCCGCGGTACTACCGCCCATGCAGCAGGAACCAAACCAACCCTGGTGCGATGAAGCAGAGGGCGGTAGAACCGCTGGCACGGTACTACCGCTCCCCCTTGTGGTACTACCGCAAGGCAGGGATAGTCCAGATTAGGGAAGGCGCGGACATATAAAAATTCATCCGTCGCAACTTCCGCTGAGTTGGGATCTGTGCAAAAATCCGACATGGTAGTACCGCAAGCCTAGAGCGGTACTATCGTGTAGGGTGCAGATGTAAAAAATTACATTCGAACCTACTTCCGCTCATGTTGTTGTGCCAGGCCAGGGCTCACGGTACTACCGCACCCATGGGGCAGTACTACCGCGTAGGGAACAGATGTAAAAAATTACATCCGCCCCTACAACCGCTCGAGCGGCTGAGCCTGGCCTGAGGCCACGGTACTACTGCTCCCAAGAAGCGGTACTACCACGCCTACAATCGATACTGCCGCAAGGCCCCGCGGTACTACCACTCCAAAGAGCAGTACTACCGCGTGCCTTAGAGCAGCAACACTAGAAGTCCTTCATTTCGCAGAGACACAGATAAACAGAGGATGCTCCAAAGAGCCAAAGGAAAGGTGGTGCAAAAGGAGTAGATGTGTATGTTATGATTCCACCCAAACCTTTCCAACTCGGACCCCCTCTTAATAGTACGGCTTTCCTACGTCTCAAATCCACCAAAAAGAAACGTAGAGAAACACCGTCTTCAACAGTCTTCGAGGGGCATCAAATCGTCTTGTGCCTAGTCATGATATGTCTGAAATACTCAGTGCATACGATTAGTCCGCAAAAGCATCGTCATTAATCACCAAAACAACTAAGGGATAAATATGCCCTTACACCAAGGCACCCCAAGGTAATATTCAAGGAAGACACAAGCGTCTAAGCTTGGGGATGCCCCAGATGGCATCCCCTCTTTCATCCACAATTCACCGGTATGTTACTTGGAGCTATATTTTTATTCATCACATGTTGTGAGTTTTACTTGAAGCATCTTGTGCCATAGTTTTGTTTTGTTTGATTGTTAGTTTTCCACAACCATTGTTTGTTGGACACACCTTTAGAGGGAGACACACATTCATCATGATTTGTTAGAATACTCTATGAGCTTCACTTATATCTTTTGAGCTACGTAGTTGCTCTTGTTCTTCACTTATATCTTTAGAGCACGGTGGTGGTCATGTTTTATAGAAATGATTGCACTCTCATGCTTCACTTAAATATTTTTGACTCTTTTAAATAGGAAGTGGTAATCGATACATCCCAAACATATCTACTTTCCCGAACACTTTTGCTCTTCTTTTGGACTCTAATTTGCATGATTTGAATGGAACTAACCCGGACTGGCACTGTTTTCAGCAGAATTGCCATGGTGTTATTTTTTGTGCAGAAATAAAAGTTCTCGGATTGGCTGAAAATTTACAGAGATTATTTTCTAGAATATATAAAAATATCACCAAAAAGAACTACTAGAGGGGGGCACCCAGGAGCCACAAGCTTAGGGGGCACGCCCACCCCCATGGCATGCCCTGTGAGCTTGTGGGCCCCTGGAGCCTCCGTTTGCCCTAAGTCCAACTCCACAAGTACCGTCTCATGGAGAAAAAAAATAGAGAGACGGAATCATCGCGTTTTATGATACGAAGCCGCCGCCACCTCCTGTTCTTCATCGGGAGGGCTGATCCGGTATTCCCAATCTAGCATGTAACACATCATATCACTTTGCGGCCTCACGCACGGTATTCCCAGAGGTGCCACCTTACCTGGCCACGACATACTGTATCCAAGACGGCGAGTTATACAGGAAACGACTGAACAATGTCACACTGCGCTGCATCTCCAGCGATCAAGGAAGGGAGTTGCTGATTGACATACACGACGGTGATTGCGAACACCACTCGTCATCACGGACCCTCGTCGGCAAGGTGTTCCGCAGTGGGTTCTATTGGCCTACAACAGTCAACGACGCGGCCGAGCTGGTGAAGTCCTGTGAAGCTTGCCAATTCCACGCCAAGCAAATCCATCAGCCTGCTCAGGGCCTCCAAACCATCCCGCTCACATGGCCATTTGCGGTCTGGGGGCTGGACATCCTAGGCCCGTTTCCCCGGGCTCCAGGGGGCTACCGCTATCTCTACGTCGCCATCGACAAGTTCACCAAGTGGGCGGAAGTGGAAGCCGTCCATACCATTCCAGCCGGCTCTACTATCAAGTTCGTCAAGGGCCTCGTGAGCCGCTTCGGGGTCCCCAACCGCATCATCACAGATAACGGTTCGCAGTTTACTAGCAACCTCTTCAAAACCTACTGTGCTAACCTTGGAACGCAGATCTGCTATGCTTCGGTGGCCCACCCCAGGAGTAACGGTCAGGCCGAGCGTGCTAACGCGGAGGTCCTGAGGGGCCAGAAGACCAGGACCTTCAAGAAGAAGTTGGAGGCCTGCGGCAGGGGTTGGCACGACGAGCTACAGTCTGTGCTGTGGTCCATCCGAACCACCACCACCAAGCCAACGGGCGAGACTCCATTCTTCCTCGTCAACAGAGCTGAAGCAGTCCTCCCTCATGAGGTCAAGCATCGCTCTGCACGGGTCCTAGCGTTCGACGAAACGCAGCAGGACGCCATGCCGGGGATGGATCTCGTGCTGGGGGAGGAATGCTGTCGCGAAGCCATGTTGAGTGCAGCAAGGTACCAACAAGCGTTGTGGCGATACCACTGCTGCAACATCCGCTCCAGGATGCTCGAGGTGGGCGACCACGTCCTGAGGCGGGTCCTCTCCAGGGAAGGGCTGCACAAGCTCTCACCCATGTGGGAGGGCCCGTTCAGGGTCGTCCATGTCTCTAGGCCGGGTGTAGCGCACCTGGAGACGCAGGACAGGATACCTATCTAGAACGCCTGGAACATCCAGCACCTCCGGAAGTTCTATCCATGAAGCAAGGCCTAGAGCCTGAGAAGCAAGGCCCAGAGCCTGAGAAGCAAGGCCCAGAGCCTGAGAAGAAAGGCCTAGAGCCTATGAAGAAGGCCCGATGCCTGTGAAGAATCGCTGCCCGTGTCACTCTCACGTAATAATGAGTGGGGTTGTACACGCCTCGGAGTCTCAGGAGCGCCGGCCTCAGGCCCTAGGGCTCCCTCCCATGCCTAGTGGACATCACTTAGCTCCGCGCTGGTGAGAAGACTTGAAGACTAGATTAGGTGCCGGACGCGGCTTTTCATTTGCTTTCTGTAGTTGACTCGCTTTTCCTCGATCAAAGTTTTCCTTTGGCGTTCCTTGCCGATTTGATTCCCCCGCCTCTCACTGCACTTTTCCGGCTCGAATTTGCTTGTGTTCTCTCTCTCGCATGCCTCACGAGGGGGCTAGGCAGGTGCCCTCGCGAGCATTTTTTCTCCTTTTTGCCTTCTCGCGAGCCACCCTCGTTCGAGCCCAAAGGCTGGCGCACCTCTCCTAGTCCGTGCCCCTCGGGTACCGTGACACAAAGTGCCAGGTCAGGGCCAGGATGAACGGCAAATCTTTTAACGCACTTCCTAGCGAGTTTTTCGCAGTTCTTGAGCGAATGCAGGCCACCGAGGCAAGATGAATGCGAGGAAATAAACGCTTTGCGAGGAAGAGGATGTCCTGAGTATACCAGGTTAAGTTATCTTTGCGGAAAATAACGACACAACACGAGAATAGCACGCATACTAATATAACCAAGGAACCATAGTTCGATACACGCTCCCCTGGGCCCATGCTGGTTTCATTCTTGATGCAGGAAAAGAGCAAAACAAAAGTAGTGTTGCAGCGATCCGCGAGGACAGGCACCTAGCACTACCCTGAGCCTAGCCAGATCCTTCCTCACGCTTCAAGGAGGTGCGGCGACGAGACGACCCACCGCCGCCTTCAAGACGGGTGCGGCAGCGTGGCAGCTGGGCATAGCTGCCACTGCTAAAGCTGTAGCCAGAGGAAGAGCCTCCGTAGCTGGACGAGACACGATCGCCGGCGAGGGCGGGCTCGCCCTCGTCCTTGTCGCGACCGTCCCCAAGGCCGAGTACCTCCTCACTGTCGTTCGCCTCGGGGAAGCACCCGGCGCGGCGACCATCTTCCCCAAACACCCTCACATAAAGGGTCGACCCACCATCGTACCTGTAGTGGAGGGTGCACCGCCTGCCCAGACCGCGCGCGCAGGCGAATGTCTGCCAGCCGCGGGCCAGGGCTATGTTGCCCGTAGTGGAAGTCTCGACCGCAACCCAAGAGGCCTTGCTGCAGCAGCCATCTGCCTGCAGCCAGAGTCCGCTTGGACCAAAGGCCGACAGTTCGCCGGCGAAGATGCGCGGGAGTTGGAGCCAGTTGCCGGCCGGGTTCTCTGAGCAGACGACGAGCTCCGGCGACACCTCCACCGTGTGGAAGCATGGACAAGGAGGTCGCGCCACCATGGCACGCCTCCCCTCATCAACTAGACCGCCATGGCTGGGATGACCCACCCCGCGTGCCATGGCGCTGTCTCGACAATGGGCCACGACGGGCTCGCGACATGTTTACGCGGGCGGCCGCGGCCGCGCTTGGGCGCCGGGGAGCCGGGTCCCTCACGAGGGGCTTTCCCCTTCTCGACGGTGGAGAACTTCCTTCGTGGTGCCATGGGTGTCACTGCAAGTGATGGAGCGAGGAGGAAGGAGCAAGCAAGCAAGGAAGAGATGGGCAATGGGGGCTCCACCCCCTCCCCATTTATAGCAAGGGAAGGCCTACCGGCGTCTCCCACGATCGCAGGTAATGATGGTTTTCCTTGCATGTCACGGGGACCTAACAAGTCGAGCAGTTACTGAGGCAACGTGGGGAAGTGGAGACGCCCACGTCCAATCATCCGCCACGCGTCAACCGAGGCCGCATGCTTGTGGGGCCCACGACACTCCATACTTGGCCCTTGGCTTCGCCGTGAAGCCAAGCCTGAGCACATCTTGGGACTGGGGGCTACTGTTGTCGTCCTGGGAATAGGGGTCCCCAGACTTGCCTGCCTGCGGCCCGCGGTGTGGCTGAGCCTGCAGGCCCTACGACCCATCTTCACCAACAAAGCATCCAAGACCCTCGCGAGGGTCCAAGCCTCACGAGGCGGACAACGCAAGACCTCCTCGGCAGTAGCCTAGCTAGGCAGGATCACGAGGAGCGGAGATATCAAGGCGGGGCAAAGCTCACGAGACCCTCGTGACGTGAGCCATGACGCATGGCACCAGGCGGGCGCCAGCGCGCGCAGCGTCCTTGTTTCCTCTTTGGTGCTAAGGAGACCAGCGCAGGCGAAGAGTACCAAGGCATTAGGCAAAGGTTGCTATATTGGTGCAACGAGACCAAGACCAAGAGGATGGCAAGACGGAGGTCATCGTGGAGCCCAAGACGGCGTCACCGACAGAGCCTTTGGCAGGCGAAGACCACTTTTGTCAGGATAGCTTGTACTAGCTACCCCCTTCGAATTAGCCCGCCATTGTTGGCTCCCTTCCCCCTCGATATTTGGGAAGAGGACCAGGGCCAATATAAATAGGACTAGCCACCACCTTGGTAAGGGACGGATCATTCAGACCATCCTCACACACACAAGCTCACCGAGCTCAAGAACACCTCAACCTCAGGAGCCTGTTCTTCCCTTGTACTATTCATCATCAGCCCTAGAGGCAATCCACCACCACCACACTCGAGTAGGGTATTACACCACAACGGAGGCCCGAACCAGTATAAATCTTGTGTCTTTCTGTGTTGCGAGTTCGCCGAGTTCGTCCGCGAGATCTTAGTGAGCTAGGGCGTAGATTGGTAGGAAGGAAAGACTTCGCGCGCCCCCTAGTGTTCGAACCTTAAGGGTTCGCCGGAACCCCACATCCGACAATATGTGCCTCATACAAGATGACAAAAACACGTTCGAGCAAGGGCCATCCCCTTCGACCACGGTGACGAGCACGAACCTCTTCAACAACATGAAGACGACGCCCATATTGGACTCATACTACGAGTCAAGCTACGCAAGTGCACATGAGACCTTCTATTTGATCTCGAAGGAGAGTGATGATTTGCCACGTCCTACGACATTTATCTTTGGAGGCGTTATGGATGAGGAGGTTGAGCATGTGCCTATCACTTCAACCAAGGCGGCGATACGAGTTGAGCATGGAGACATTTGCACCTACATCTCTTTGACACCCACATACGACGAGATGCCCCAATTCCCATGTGAGGAGAGCCACCCCACCATGAGTGATATGAGTGACTCCACCATATGTGACATTGAGTGCATTTCCTATGAGAGGATGAGTGTGACCACCACTATCCACACACTTGAGAGCATTCCACACACCGCATGTGAGGTTGAGATCCATTTGAGTGACTCCACCAACCATATGTGTAACACCCCGGATGTAACTTTCCATAATTGTAACTCCAACTCCTGCCATTTCCGGCTATGTGATATGATATTTCCTTCGTGGTTGGGTTTTTGTCTTCGTTTTGCATTTTGTTCATGTCATGCATTTCATCTCATGTCATAATGTACATCTCATTTGCATTCTTGTTCGTCTCACGCATCCGGTCATTTTCCTCGTTGTCCATTTCGCAATCCAACACTCCCACATGCACCCGTTGCACCCCTCAAATCTTGTTTCATGAGCGGGAGAAAAATATTCTCAGAATGGGTTGAGATTTGTCGAGTGGCCTTGGCACATCACCAGTACGCCGCCTGTCAAATTTCGTTCCATTTGGAGGCCGTTTGATGCCCCAACGGTTAACCGGGTATCTGCAAAAGCCCCTCTCTTGTTGCAGCACAGCACCCCTCCAAAACAGCCCACTAACCCATCTAAACCCCCTCCATGCTCTCCGTCATTGGATCACGATCGTGTGGGCCAAAACCGCACCTCATTTGGACACTCCTAGCTCCCCTACCTATAAATATGCACCCCCTTCCAAATCCCGGATAAAACCCAAGCCTCCTCCACCCCGCGCCGCCGGGCGCGTCCGTCCGCGCCAGACACGTCGACCGGCCATGTTGCCCGCGCCTATCAGCTTCCACCACATCATCCCGCCGCCGCCCGCAGCCACTCATGGCGCGCCACGTCGCCAGCGCCGCGCCCCACTTCGCCGCCGACCCGCGCGGGCCCGCAAAGCCCGACCCGCTTCGTCCCGTGCCGGGCGCCGCCCGTCTTTGCCACGCTGCCGCACGACTTCGCCGTTGGGCCACCACCCTCACCGACCCTCGCCACCATGTCGCCTCGCCGCCGCCGTCCACTCCGACGTCTCCTCCCGGCCAGATTCGACCGAACTCGAGCGTCGGCGACCCCCGAAGCTCCGGCCGCCATGTATCCTTCCTCTCCGGTGAGCGACTCCGTCCATCCTCGGGATCCACGCTGAACCCTAGATCTGAAAGGTTGACCTCGATTCCGTCCAAGTCTCGAAATCCCTAACATTTTATGCCCCTATTCATAATGTCATATCACCATGCATGTAACTCTGTTTTGCGTGCATGATATATCAAAATGTTCGTCTCATGACGATCTTCATGTTAGTATCATATGCATGCATGTTACTGTCTGATGCCCTAATCCTCGTAGCAGAAGTGCTATATGATGTTGTCTGCTGGAATTCAACATAACTTGTTGATTTGTCATTTTCATTGCATTTGGTGTGTTCATCCTATGAGCATGACGTCCACATGTTTATGAGCTCCATCATGCCATCTTTACAGAGGCGCAAGCCTTGTATTTTTAGGATCTATGTGGTGACTAGCACAAGCATGCAAAGTAGGCTATGTGATGTTGCTGTTTTCAGACACTTAGGATTTTTACTAAGTCTTCTCCTATTACATTTTGATGCCATGTTGCCATGTTGCTATTAGTAGATCCATGCACATTTTAGGTAGTTCAGTAAGAGTGTTTTGAAGATGTGGTATTTCTCTATCCATTAATGCCTCTAGTTGCAATTATGGAGTAGTGTAGCTTATCATTACCATGCTCTATTTTTGCTAAATATTGTTGCTGGCAGATTGTTAACATGATGTTCAACTTTGCCATGGGTGTTGCTAGTGATACATGTACCCTATGAACTTGCTCTAGACATGATTAGCTTCTTGAATACGTATACTTGATGTTGCTATCATGAATCTGTTCCTGCCATGCTCTGTTTTCCACCAAGTCTGGAACTGATCATATAACTTGCCATGTTTGCTTGGGTGCTACCATATTATCCATGCATCTTTGGCCAAAGTTCAGTAAGGGAGTTTTGTTCTATTCCTTGAGTACTAGGATGCCATGCCTTGGTTTGCCATGATATGTTCCTGTAGATTGTTGTTTGATAGCTCTGAACATTGCTACCTGATACTGTTTTTACATGTTTAGTATTTTCTCAAAGTCTGTGAAGCTCTTATCATTTGCATTTTTGCCATGCTATTTTGGGCTTGTTCTAGCGAGTTCTAGCAGGATCTCAGTGTTCATGATTTGTAAAGCTTCACATGTACTTTAATGTCATGTACTTTGTTTCTATGTTGAAGTGTTGTAGCATAGTTTCTTGTTGCATCTTAAGTGCTATGGTGATGTTAAGTGCAGATTTGCATCATTCTTGTTTTGTTTGTCATTTGCAAACCGTGCATCCGTTTCCAGTGATCCTTATATTGATTTCGACCGAAATCAACTCATCTTTCCAGCGGCATACTTGGTTTGCCAAGTTGATGCCTTGATCATTCTTTGCCTTCCGGAGTACCCATATGCATTGCACATCATACCTTGCATCCCATGCCATGTATTGCATCATGTTGCTTGTGCATTGCATCGTGATTGATTGTTGTTCCATTGCTTGTGTTCTTGCTTTGGGTAGCGCCGGGAGACGAGTTCGTGAACGATGAACCTGTTGAGTACGCTAACGAGGATCAAGCTTTCGACAACTCTAAGAACTTTGCAGGCAAGATAACCATTACCCTTGATATCACTTCTATCTTTTCTTGCTAGTTGTTTGTTCTATCTCTATGTCGCGCTACCTACCACTTGTTTATCATGCCTCCCATATTGCCATGTCTAGCCTCTAACCCACCTTCCTAGCAAACCGTTGTTTGGCTAAGTTACCGCTTTTGCTCAGCCCTTCTTATAGCGTTGCTAGTTGCAGGTGCCTTGCGGGTTGTTCCATGTTGGAACATGGATATGTTGGGATATCACATTATCTCTTATTTAATCAATGCATCTATATACTTGGCAAAGGGTGGAAGGCTTGGCCTTTTGCTCGGTGTTCTTTTCCACTCTTGCCGCCCTAGTTTTCGGCATACCGGTGTTATGTTCCTTGATTTTGTGTTCCTTACGCGGTTGGGGTTATGGGACCCCCTTGATGGTTCGCTTTGAATAAAACATCTCCAGCAAGGCCCAACCTTGGTTTTACATTTGCCTAACAACCTTAACTTTTCCCTCGGGAATTATAAACCCGAGGGGCATCCTTATTTAACCCTCCCGGGCCAGTGCTCCTCTGAGTGTTGGTCCGAATCGAGTAGACTGCGGGGCCACCCTGGGGAAACTTGAGGGTTGGTTTTACTCGTAGGATGTCTCATCCGGTGTGCCCTGAGAACGAGATATGTGCAGCTCTTATCGGGATTTGTCGGCACAGTCGGGTGGTCTTGCTGGACTTGTTTTACGATTGTTGAAATGTCTTGTAACCGGGATTCCGAGACTGATCGGGTCTTTTCGGGAGAAGGAATATCCTTCGTTGATCATGAGAGCTTGTGATGGGCTAAGTTGGGACACCCCTGCAAGGTATAAACTTTCAAGAGCCATGCTCGCGGTTATGTGGCAGATGGGAATTTGTTAATATTCGGTTGTAGAGAACTTGACACATGACTTAATTAAAATAAATCAACCGCATGTGTAGTCGTGATGGTCTCTTTTCGGCGGAGTCCGGGAAGTGAACACAGTTTGGGTTATGTTTGAATGTATGTAGTTTCAGGATCACTTCTAGCTTCACGACCATTGCATAGCTTCTCATCTTACTCTTATGTTCGTATTTTAGCCACCATATTTGCTTAGCGTTGCTACAACTCCACCTCATTACCTTATCCTACCCATAATCTTAAATAGTCTTGATCTCGTGGGTTTTGAGATTGCTGAGTCCTTGTGACTCACAGATACTACCAAAACAGTTGCTGGTGCCGATGATACCAGTGCAGGTGATGCTACCGAACTCAAGTGGGAGTTCGACGAGGACCTTGGTCATTACTATGTTTCGTTTCCTAATGATCAGTAGTGGAGCCCAGTTGGGACAATCGGCGATCTAGTAGTTGGGTTATCTTCTTTTCATTTGGCTTTGACCGTAGTCGGTCTATGTGTGTACTCTGGATGATGTATGATATTTATGATCATTGTGTGACGTGGCGATTGTAAGCCAACTCTATTTATCCCTTTCTTGTTCATTACATGGGATTGTGTGAAGATGACCCTTCTTGCGACAAAACCGCGATGCGGCTATGCCTCTAAGTTGTGCCTCGACATGTGGGAGATATAGCCGCATCGTGGGCGTTACAAGTTGGTAATCAGAGTCATCCCCGACTTAGGAGCCCCCTGCTTGATCGAATCGCTGACGTTGTTGAGTCTAGAACAAAAATGTTTTGAGTCTTAGGATTATATATATCGGAGAGTAGGATTCTTTTTACTCCTCAGTCCTTTCGTTGCTCTGGTGAGGCCTCCTGACGTAGATTTTTTGACTCTCATCTCCTCAAATTTCACTAAAATTATTTTTAGGATCACGCGGGTATATTGGAATCGTTTCGATATTCTTGTGACGAGAACATAGTTCTTGGTGCCTCCTGACATTTAGGGGTTGTGGCAGTGTCCTGGGGAGTTGAGCTCCGAGGAGTTGTCGTCACAATTTTATCGTTGCAGTTCTGGAATACCTGAGTTCGCCGACATCGAAAATCTCTTTTATGCATCTAGTGGTGAGATAACCTCGGCTCCACCCAGTACTGGGCGAGAGTTCGGGAGTATTGCCATAGCTTGTATAACGGGTGCTTTTTGAAGGTTGAGGTACACGATTTCTGGAGTTTTCTTGGTTATGTGTTGACGGATGTATACAGTTGGAGCATAAGGCTTGTTAGTTGTGTGATATATATTGTGCCTCCATGTATCCCCAACACCAGATTGCATAACCAAAAAGTTTCGGGAGTTTATAGGTGGGAATTCAAGTAGCTCTAGTATTTCTTCCCGCGGATATTTGGTTTGTGATTCGGTAATCCTTACCACTTATTTGTTCCAGTCTTACCTTGTTGTTTCATTCATCAACCTTTATCTAAGTGGCTTCTCAACTTAATGGACGTGTGATGTTAACTTTGGAATTCATTCGTTCAATCTTTGTTCGGATGTTTATTATGAAGACTATATGTTGCAATTTGTATCCATTGATTTAGCTTGTCTATCTGTCAATCAAGATTCTAACGGATGTCACCCTCTTCAGGTTGGCTCCTCCAACGCGTCTGAATCCGGACCGCAATGATGGGGAACAGGCGAACCCTCCGCCACCACCTCCGTCTCCGGAGGCATGGCAAGCTATCATGGCAGCCACCAACGCCAATGCCCAGATGCTTTTGCAACTCTTGCAAGAGCGCAACCAAGGACAAGGAAACAAGGAAACCAAGGTCAAGGGCAGTTCAACAATCAGCCTCACTTTGCTTCCCTCAACCAGTTCCTTGCAAATCAGCCTAAGTCTTTCATCAACTGTGTCGAGGCCACAGACGCCGATGATTGGCTCGTGGACATCAGCAAGCATTTTGAATGTAGCAATGTCAGGCCTGAGGACTACGTCAAGTTTGCTTCATTTCAGCTCAAGGACCAAGCTGCTGATTGGTATCAACAATACAAAGATTCCAGAGGAGGACGTGTGATTACCTAGGATGATTTCTGCCGAGACTTCAAAGCTCATCATATTCCAACAAGTGTTGTTGAGAGCAAGCATGAGGAATTCCGCAATCTCAAGCAAGGAAGCATGTCTGTGTACCAATACAACATCCAGTTTCAAAAACTTGCTCGCTTTGCAAGGCAGGATGTTCCAGATGAAAAGAGTATGATCTATCTCTTCAGGGGTCGCCTCAAAGAAGATCTGCAGTTAGCTCTCATTCTTGTTGAACCTACTGATGACCCACAAGTGTAGGGGATATATCATAGCCTTTTCGATAAGTAAGAGTGTCGAACCCAACGAGGAGTAGAAGGAAATGATAAGCGGTTTCCAGCAAGGTATTCTCTGCAAGCACTGAAATTATCGGTAACAGATAGTTTTGTGCTAAGATAAATTGTAACGAGCAACAAGTAATGAAAGTAAATAAGGTGCAGCAAGATGGCCCAGTCCTTTTTGTAGCAAAGGACAAGTCTGGACAAACTCTTATATGAAGGAAAGCGCTCCCGAGGACACATGGGAATTATCGTCAAGCTAGTTTTCATCACGCTCATATGATTCGCGTTCGGTACTTTAATAATTTGACATGTGGGTGGACCGGTGCTTGGGTGCTGTCCTTACTTGGACAAGCATCCCACTTATGATCAACCCCTATTGCAAGCATCCACAACTAGAACAGAAATATTAAGGTAAACCTAACCATAGCATGAAACATATGGATCCAAATCAGCCCCTTACGAAGCAACGCATAAAGTAGGGTTTAAGCTTCTGTCACTCTAGCAACCCATCATCTACTTATTACTTCCCAATGCCCTCCTCTAGGCCCAAACAATGGTGAAGTGTCATGTAGTATACGTTCACAAGACACCACTAGAGGAAAGACAACATACATCTCATCAAAATATCAAACGAATACCAAATTCACATGACTACTTATAGCAAGACTTCTCTCATGTCATCAGGAACAAACATAACTACTCACAAAGCATATTCATGTTCATAATCAGAGGGGTATTAATATGCATAACGGATCTGAACATATGGTCTTCTACCAAGTAAACCAACTAGCATCAACTACAAGGAGTAATCAACACTACTAGCAACCCACAGGTACCAATCTGAGGTTTGGATACAAAGATTGGATACAAGAGATGAACTAGGGTTTGAGATGAGATGATGCTGGTGAAGATGTTGATGGAGAATGACCCCCTCCCGATTAGAGGATCGTTGGTGATGATGATGGTGATGATTTCCCCCTCCATGTGAGAACACCTTCGGCGGAGCCCTAGATTGGTTCCGCCAAGGTTCCGCCTCGTGGCGGCATAGTTTCATCACATGATCTTGCTTATGATTTTTCCCTCGACGAAAGACTCCATATAGCCAATGATGGGCATCAGAGGGCCACCAGGGGGCCCATGAGGCAGGGGGTGCGCCCAAGGGGGTAGGGCGCGCTCCACCCTCGTGGATGGTGGGTGGCCCCCTCTGGTACTTTCTTCGCTCAGTATTTTTTATATATTCTGAAAATAACTCCCGTGGAGTTTCAGGGCTTTTGGAGATGTGCAGAATAAGTCTCTAATATTTGCTCCTTTTCCAGCCCAAAATTCCAGCTGCCGGCATTCCCCCTCTTCATGTAAACCTTGTAAAATAAGAGAGAATATGCATAAGTACTATGACATAATGTGTAATAACAACCCATAATGCGATAATTATCAATATAAAAACATGATGCAAAATGGACGTATCAACTCCCCCAAGCTTAGACCTCGCTTGTCCTCAAGCGAAAGCCAAAATCGAAAAATATGTCCACATGTTTAGAGATAGAGGTGTCGATAAAATAAAATACGAACATGAGGGCATCATGATCATTCTTAGAACAACAATATATATATATATATATATATATATATATATATATATATATATATATAGGATGACCATATGGGACACCTAGGTGCCCAGGCTCCTTGCCTTTCAACCATTCGATTGCATTACGGGTCAATCCATCACAAGTTACTGATTTGGAAATAATTACATAATTTGGAAACAATGCTATGGTCCAACACACCATGCATGGTAACATTTATTTGGAAAGAAAAATAATGCCATGCATGCAACCGTTCCTTATTGAGAGACGTTAGTGGTACAAATAGGAGAGAGAAAACTAGAAATTAAGGCCTCATTATTGTATCTTGAAGTCCAGGACGTTGGATATATGTACATTTTTTCATATATGTGCGTACACATTGGGTTGATACGTACAACACTCTTATTATTTCAAATTAAGATACTATTTCTTTCCCAACCATTTTACAGCTTTGGGTATCACATACCTATGTGCCATATTTCACGTAGCCAGGTATATACGTAGCCATATTTTACTGTATATATGTTTACGAGATACCTATAACATTTCCGTACCCTTTTTCACATAACCGGGTATATACCAGTGCATACACATTGGGTACCACATACCTATGGATGCTATATTTCATGTAGCCAGGTATATACGTAGCCATGTTTTACTTTATATACGTTGACGAGATACCTAACATTTTCGTACCCTTTTTCACATAGCCGGGTATATACGTATGCATACACATTAGGTATATTTGCACTTGAGTTATTTCATTTATAGGAATATCGTATGTTCTAATCGGGTAATAAGTACTATTGGACTTGGATATACCATTTTTTAAGTTTACATGTTAGTGAGTTATTTTTAGATATACTGTTTTATTTTTAAGTTCGTTGGGAATATACTATGAGATTATGTGAGTATGTTGTATATTTCTAATAAAAGTAAAAAATTGTGTGTGGGTATCGGTATGCATCATACATTTTAATAAAAGAAAAAAATAATTAGGATCACACTTTATATTATTTGATCACCTTAATTTGTATAGGAAAAATAGTCATCAAAAAGTGTGACCCTACCTTTAAAAAAATACTAGATACATTGAAATGTAAAATAGTAGAAAAAGACATGAGAACGTCCAACGTACAAATCTTTTGGGACAATGTTTCGTATTATTAGGTCATTCTGGCATCTTAAAAAGTTAAAGGTTATATACTTATCTTTTCTCTTTCATTAGTTATATACATACATAACCAGAAATATGTTGGGTACATATGTGGGCACGCCATATGTTTGGACTGAATAATACAATGCATTAATATAGAAAAAACAATGCCTGGTTTCATTTGGAAAGTAACCATTGCTGGAACCGGTAGTATATTATTTTTTGAAAATCAATGATTGACCGATGATGGTTATAGTGCATGCAAATAAAACTTAAACAACCATCATGTCATGGATTAAACATCATGCAACAACGAATATGACTTAGTATAGCGGGCTTAGGTGCCCCATTTATTTATATAATAGCACTATTCTGATTTCAAAATTAGAATAGTTATTCGGATCACGGTCGGCCCTATATACTCCCTCCGTTCCTAAATATAAGGTGTATTAGTTTTTCAAAAAGTCAACTGTTGTCTATGTTTGACCAACTTTACAGCAAAATATATAAAGATTTATAATACTAAATATATATAATGTAAAAATATAGTTCATGATGAATCTAGTAATAATGATTTGGTATTCTAGATATTGATAATTTTGCCTATAAACTTGGTCAAACTTAAAGAAGTTTGACTTTTTGGAAAAATAATACACCTGAAACGGAGGGAGATCCAGAAACCAGAAAAAGCTACGCAGTTCCCCAACCTTCTACAAGCCGGACCCGATTTCGTTCCGGATCCCGCGCTCATCGGGGCCATTCCTGATCCGGCGCGCCGCCGTTCCTGATTCCGCGCGCACCGCCGCCGTTTCCCGATCCAGCACGCGGCCGTTCCCTATCCCCTGCGAACCACCGTCGTTCCTGATCCAGCGCGTCGCCGTTCCCGATTCCCCGCGCACCGCCGCCATTCCCGATCCAGCACGCCGCCTTTCCGAAGCTCGCGCGCTCCGCCCGTCATTCCCGAACCAACGCGCCGCCGTTCCAGAGCTTGCGTGCAGCCGTCATCGTTCCAGAACTCGTGCGCCCCACCGCCTCGAGCACGCGCGCTAATGGCGTGCTCGCCCGCCGCATTCCACCGCCCCGCATCTCCTGGACGACGTCCGCGCTTCAACCTCCCTCCTCCAGCGAGCCACTACACATCACCATCGATCCCCATGGTGAACGGCGCCGCCACCTCGATCTGGACTTCCACCTTCCCTGTCGCTCCCTTCCCCTGGATCTTCGCAAGCAGCCCGCCCTGCGGCTTCGGCCACCACCGAGGACCACTAATTGACCTTCTCGCGAGGGCCAACTCGTCCTTCTAGAGGAGGGCTCGTCCCTGGAACAGCTGCTCTCGTCCCCTCCACCATTGTTGAGCTCGCCTGTCCCTCTCTCCCTGCTCTCGCCCACAACACCCAACAATGTTCCCCACCCACCGCCACCGCTCATCCCCGTCCGTGAGCCAAGGCTTCCCCTGTGCGTGTGCCACCACCTCGGATGCCTGAACTGCTATTCCGCTGGAGCAGCTCCTCCCGCCGTGCGTCTACCCAGACCTCAATCGCGCGGGGGCGGCATCCCATCCGATTGTGGTGTAGGTCGCAGTGCGCTGGCCAGAAAGATGCGTCCTCCGCCGCAGCTACTCGTGCGTGTGGCGGCTCATGCACCCCACTGCCGTGAGCGAGCTCCCAATGGCCGTCACAGCTGTTTATAAGTAGATTGCTCCCCATGGCCAGCACGGCTGTGTACAAGCTAGATGCCTCCGCTCTAAAAAAAACTTGCTCCTTATCTGATGCGGGCCACCACAACACTACATAGCCATCAGGACATGTTGACCGTGAAAAAGAGCAAACCATTGGCTCTCTGCAAAACATCTTTCTACATGCACGACTTGTGTTCGTTGAAATGTGTCTGGGAGCTAGAGTAGTACAGTACTTGTACATGTACTTGTGTATTATTGTAGTATTTTGTAGTATTTTGCACCGTACCCTTTCTTTGCTTATGTACTAGTCTCTAGCTCCAACCAAATTAAATTTCATAGAAGTTCGAAGATGACCAGCAGACAACGTCCTAGAAAACAACAATTTTTTTGTTACGGACGTTCAAGTTAGAAAAAGTTAGAGACGTCGTCGACCTTTGCCTTAAAATCTCACATACAAAATCAAGGTATTTTCACAACAACAAAAAATTGCCCAAATTAGCTATGTTATTTTACAAATATTGCATAAGTTCAAATACACCGACCGCCGAAGTTTGGAATTCTACTCACAACGCACCTTAAAAAACGTAGAAGTTCAAATTAAAATAACGAAGCGGTTCAATGTTTACTAAAACCCTCAGTTTTTACTTGCTAATAAAATTAAAACCAAAAAGTTCAAATAAAAAATGGAGCAGTTCAAAATTTATATAAAATAAGGATTTTCCTCATTTCTAAAAAAATATCACAACAGGAACCTAAAATTATTACATATTGAAAGAAGGGGAAAACAACATGTGAGCATCAGTGTGTGGGTGTTGTTCTATTATGTGTGTGCGTGTGTGTAACTTTGCACAAAAATAAACTCTAGAAGTTCACAAAAAGCCTATAAGTTAAAAGACAAAATAGTAGACAATTTTTTCCGTCTCTGAAACTAAACCAAGAAGTTCAAATTTAAGATACATAGCAGGTCAATGTTTATAAAAAAAATTCAGAAATTTTTGTATCTAAAATAAAAGCAAGAAGTTCAAATTAACATAACACATGACTTTGATGCTTATTTTTTATAAAAAGAACATTGTTTTACGGTTTCAACAGATGGAAAAAAGTATTTCAAATAAACCAAGAAGTCCAAATTATATAAAAAAAGTTCAATATTTATAAAAAAACACAAGTTTTCTTCGTTACTAAAGAATAAAATTAAAGAAGTTCAAATTAAAATAAAAGGAGTAGTTTGATGTTTACGGAAAACTCAAATTCTTTCCATTTCTAGGGAAAAAAAGTACGAGGTTCAATTTTAAAACAATGGTTGATACTTATTTGAAAATAGATTTTTTCTAAGAAAAAGGTTAAGAAGGTCAATTTGAAATAACATAGAAGTTCAAAGAATATAAAAAACTCAGATTTGTTGCAGGAAGTTCACGTGCACCCTCGTGCACGGTTCAGAATTTATATTGCGGGACATTCGACCTCCAATTACATGTTTTATAATGAAAAAAAGACATGCGACTTCAATTGCGTGTAATTCAACGTACACACAAAAATGTGATAGAAGTTCGTAATGAAAAAACGAGAAGTCCAAGTACTGCAAGGAATGCATTTTAGGTGAGAATAAAAAGTATAAGAAAATAAAAGCTTAAAAGGTTTGTTCAAAGAAGTTCAAGTGCTCTGTCCGGGGAAGTTCAAAAATTCTTACGATAAAGGTTCACCTTGTATTTCCATGTTCAAAAACACAAAAAGAAATTATTTTTTACGTTTTAAAATAATTCTCTCAATCCACAAAGAAGCTAAGTTATTATTTGGGAGCAATTTGATTTCAAAAAGAACATAAATAATTCAAATTATAAAAATAGAAAAAGATCATGTGCTACATGGTTTGTGTTTAATACGAGAAAATTGAATTAAAAGTCAAGGTCCAATTTTTTTGTTGTTATAAGTTCAAGTATTCGGTCGATGAAAGTTAAAAAAATTATTCTGAGAAAGGTTTGTACAAAAGGAATATCATTTGTGTAACACTGACGAATGGATGAGAAAATTACAAACGAAAATACGTCATAGAAGTTGAACGCGCAAACAGCAGGAATTTAAACTACTACACTGAACGGATTTTGGACGAAAAACTTTTAAAAACCATCGCGAGTATCAAAAATGATCTGAACGGGAAAGTTGCGTGTTTACAGCAGCTTTCCGTCGGTATATCACTTGCTCAATTCCGGTAAGTGGTTGGGGAGTTACGGGTAAAAAACAACACATGAAAAACATAGTGAAGTTCAAAAAGAACTGCTCCAGAAGTTGAACCTCTTCACGAAGTGCATTTTCAAAGACTCTATTTTTCTGATGAAGGCAGAACGCATGATTGCAGAAGTTCAGGTTGATAAACTGCCAGAAGTTCACGTACTACACGATGTGCATTTTGTATTAAAAAAGTATAAAACTGCAAAGGCTAAATTTGTTGTCGTTATAATTTCAAGTACTCCATCGGAGAAAGTTAAAAAAATTATCGTGAGAAAGGTTTGTACAACAAGAATATCATTTGTGTAACACTGACGAATGGATGAGAAAATAGCAAATAAAAATACGTCACAGAAGTTCAACGTGAAAATAGCAGGAAGTTCAACTACTATAGTGAATGAATCTCATACGAAAAACTCCTAAAATCGCCGCGAGTATGAAAAAACGATCAACACGGGAAAGTTGTGTGTTTACATCAGCTTTCCACCGGTATATTACTTGCTCAATTCCGGTGAGTGTTCCGATGAGTGGATGGAGAGCTACGGACAATAGAAATCACGTGAAAAATAGAGTGAAGTTCAGGTACATACGCCGAGAAGTTCAGGTTTTTCACGTGGTGCATTTTCGAAGAATCTGTTTCGCGATAAAGGCAGAACGAATGATCTCGCTATTTTTGCAATTACTTGAAAACGGTTAGGAATCAGAGAAAACCATCAACATGAAAAAGTTTCGCATTTTTCGTAGCATTTCAACGGGATATTATTTGCGCCTTTCTGTTAAAGTTTGTAGAAAATATGGCTAAAATACATTTTTCGCCATTTTTGAAACTGACTTAAAACCGTAAAGAATTGGGAGAAACAATACATACCAAAAAGTTTCGCATTTGTTCAAGCTTTCCAACGCCATATCATTTGCTGCATTCGAAAGGACGGTTAAAAAATTTGCTCGAAAATACGAACTCGGTAGGACTTGGACAATTTTCTAAATTACTCTTAAACCGTTCAAAATTAGGAAAAAAACTTTTAAGATGAAAAAGTAGCGCATTTTCATAAGCTTTCCAACGCCATATCATATGCCTCCATTGGATTAGCCGTTTAGAATTGACATCGAAAAAACGAACTCAGCTGTTCGGTTTACGAAATTTTACATTTTTTCAAAATACTCTTTAACCATAGGGAATTAGAGAAAACTTTCAACATGTGGAAGGAGCGGTTTTGCAGCAGCTTTCCAACGCCATATTATATGCCTCATTCCGATAAACGGTTTAGAAATGCGATCGAAAATACGATTCATGTTTTTTGTGCGAAGAAAAGATGGTTTTCAAAACTGCTCTTAAACCGCTTATATTTTGCCAAAAATTTAAGTTGGGTCATGATATTGGGGTCCATAGCTTTCCAACGTATATCGCAAGCCCCATTTGGGCAATGTTGGCGGAAGTTCAACCTAGTTCACAGGGAAGTTCAACGTACTACTAGCGGGGCAGGTCAGGTTGTGATCATAATATTATTCTAATCCCGTGATCAGAATAGTGTTTATGTATATATATATATATATTGTCATATGATCTCTTATGCTAAAGTAACAATTCCATCACAATTTCAAGTATGAACCATAAACTTCATTGAAAACAAACAAACTATAATCTCAGTCACTGAAGCAATTGCAATTTATCATAACATCGGAAAGAGTCAATAAGAGCTTTTCAACAAGTCCACATACTCAACTATCATTTAGTGTTCCACAATTGCTAACACTCACACGATATGTATGTTTATGAAGTTTTAGCCGGACACGGAGAAAGATAGGGGCTTATAGTTTGCCTCTCAACTTTTTACCTCAAGGGTAATGTCAACAATAATAGTTCGTGAAAACTCACATCCAATTAGCTATATGTATCTGGATCTTTCCAACACATTGTTCTTGCCAAACGATAAAATATAAAAAGGAAAGGTGAAGATCACCATGACTCTTATATAAGGTAGAAGATAAAAGTAAAAGATAGGCCCTTCGCAGAGGGAAGCAGAGGTTGTCATGTGCTTTTATGGTTGGATGCACAAAATCTTAATGCAAAAGAACGTCACTTTATATTGCCACTTGTGATATGGACCTTTATTATGCAGTCCGTCGCTTTTATTTCTTCCACATCACAAAATCGTATAAAGCTTATTTTCTCCACATTAATAGATCATACATATCCAGAGAGCAATTTTTATTGCATGCACCGATGACAACTTACTTGAAGGATCTTACTCAATCCATAGGTAGGTATGGTGGACTCTCATGGCAAAAACGGGTTTAGGGATATTTGGAAGCACAAGTAGTATCTCTACTTGGTGCAAATAAATTGGCTAGCATGAGAGGGAAAGGAAAGCTCAACATGTTGGACAATCCATGACAATATAATTTATCTCAGATGTAAGAAAACATAACCCTTTACATTGTCTTCCTTGTCCAACGTCAACTCTTTAGCATGTCATATTTTAATGAGTGCTCACAATCATGAAAGATGTCCAAGATAGTATATTTATATGTGAAAACCTCTCTTTCTTTATTACTTCCTATTAATTGCAACGATGACCAAAACTATGTTTATCAACTTTCAACAACTTTTATTCATCATACTTTCATATGTGAAGTCGTTACTCTCCATAGGATCCTTATGATCTCTTTATTTCTTTCTTTTTATTCTTTTATTTTATTCCCTCGAGATCATAGGAAAATTATCAAGCCGTTGACTCAACACTAATCTTTATTATATAAAGCTCACGGACTCGATTACATAGAAGGATCATAGAGCAAAACTCAAAACTAGATCATACTAAAACTTAATTCTACTAGATTAAGATATTACCAAAAGGATCGAACTAAGAAAAACGATAAAGATAAAAGTGATGGTGATACGATACCGGGGCACTCCCCCAAGTTTGGAAGTTGCCAAGGGGAGTGGCCATACCCATGTGTTTATGTTTCCTTCCTCGGAGGTGGTGATGAAGGAGTTGTTGATGATGTAGGCTTGTCGTCCATCTTCCAAGGCATAGGCTCACCATCATAGAAGGATGATCGAGTCTCCGGGATCCTCAAATCTGTAGCCAAACTCATCCTCTTGAATATATATTCATACTCACAGTTTTGGTTTTGCAGGTCATAGATCCGGGCTTGGAGGCGCTCGATTTTCTCGTGAAGCTTGAAGATGGCCTCCCCAATGTTCTTGTCATCCAACTTGTGGTTGTTGGTGAACTCCATGATCATTATATGATTGGAGTTGAGTCCATGTTCCACCATCTCCTGGCACTTGAAAACTTATTGCTCCAATGCCTCGAGCCTTGTCTCCATGCTTCCGGTCCTCCTTGGTCTCTCAACGTCGCGGATGTGCAGCAATCCCTCATGCATCTCAATGTTTTGAGGGTGTTGAAGCACCTCCACGAGGTAGGGGTTGATGACCTTCTCGAAGAACTTGTCCTTGGGGGAACTTGAAGATGCCATGGCAATCTAGATCTGTCAGAAAAACAGCTCAAAACAAAGATAGGAGATATTTGCGTGATACGGTGGTCAAAACCTTCGGGAGATTATATAATGAATTTTTACCGACCAAAAGAAGTATTGTGCAAGAAAACGGAGTCCAGAGGGCACACAAGGTGCCCACGAGGCAGGGGGGCATGCCCAGGGGGTAGGGCGCGCCCTCCACCCTCGTGGAAGCCTCTTGTCCTTTCCAGACTGCTTCTTATTTTCCTATTTTCTTAAATATTCCAAAACAGAGAAAAAATGCCAATATAACTGTTTTGGAGTCGGTTTACTTACCGTACCAAGTACCTATTCCTTTTCGGAGTCTGAAACGTTCCGAAGAGTATCCCTTATGTATTCCTCCGGGGTTACGGTTTCAATAACATTAGTTTCAACATTTATAGGATTACCTAAGATATAATGTTTGATTCTTTGTCCGTTCACCACTCTTGGATTTGTGCCTTCGAAGTTGTTGATTTTTATGGCACCGGAACGATAGACCTCGTCGATGACGTAAGGACCTTCCCATTTAGGAGGAGTTTTCCTGCAAAAAATCTCAAACGAGAGTTGTATACCAATACATAATCACCTACATTAAACTCACGCTTTTGTATCCTTTTATCATGCCATCTTTTAACTTTTTCTTTAAACAGCTTGGCATTTTCATAAGCCTGGGTTCTCCATTCATCAAGTGAGATAATGTCAAAAAGCCTCTTCTCACCGGCAAGTTTGAAATCATAATTGAGCTCTTTAATGGCCCAATATGCCCTATGTTCTAGTTCAAGAGGTAAGTGACATGCTTTACCATAAACCATTTTATACGGAGACATACCCATAGGATTTTTGTGTGCAGTTCTATAAGCCCATAATGCATCATCAAGTTTCTTGGACCAATTATTTCTAGATCTATTAATAGTCTTTTGCAAAATTATTTTAAGCTCTCTATTACTTAATTCTACTTGGCCACTAGACTGTGGATGATAAGGAGATGCAATTCTATGATTAACATCATAGTTAGCAAGCATTTTACGAAAGGCACCATGAATAAAATGTGAACCACCATCAGTCATTAAGTATCTAGGGACTCCAAACATCGAAAACAATAACTTCTTTAAGCATCTTAATAGAGGTGTTATGATCAGCACTACTAGTTGGAATAGCTTCTACCCACTTGGTAACGTAATCAACAGCAACTAAAATATGTGTGCATCCATTAGAGGAAGGAAAAGGTCCCATATAATCAAATCCCCAAACATCAAATGGTTCAATAACAAGTGAATAATTCATAGGAATTTCCCTACGTCTACTAATATTACCAATTCTTTGACATTCATCACATGACAAATCAAACTTACGGGCATCCTTGAAGAGAGTAGGCCAATAAAAACCGGATTGTAATACCTTGTGTGCAGTTCCATCTCCAGCATGGTGTCCTCCATAAGCCTCGGAGTGACACTTACGTAGGATCTGTTCCTGTTCATGCTCAGGTACACAACGTCTAATAACACCATCTACTCCTTCTTTGTAAAGATGTGGGTCATCCCAGAAGTAATGTCTTAAATCATAGAAGAACTTTTTCTTTTGCTAGTATGTGAAACTAGGTGGTCTAAATTTAGCAACAATGTAATTAACACAATCAGCATACCATGGAGCAGTACGAGAAGCATTTATGACAGCTAGTTTTTCATCAGGAAAGCTACCATCAATAGGTAGTGGGTCATCAAGAATATTCTCTAACCTAGACAAGTTGTCTGCAATGGGGTTCTCAGCTCCATTTCTATCAATAATATGCAAATCAAATTCTTGTAGCAAGAGGACCCATCTAATGAGTCTAGGTTTAGCATCTTTCTTTTCCATAAGATATTTAATAGCAGCATGATCAGTGTGAACAATTACTTTAGAATCAACAATATAAGGTCTGAACTTATCGCAAGCAAATACAACTGCTAAAAATTCTTTTTCAGTAGTGGCATAATTTATCTGGGCACTGCCTAGAGTTTTACTAGCATATTGAATAACATTTAGTTTCTTATCAACCCTTTGTCCTAGAATAGCACCTACAACATAATCACTAGCATCACACATGATTTCAAATGGTAAATTCCAATCAGGAGGTTGAACAATAGGTGCAGAAATCAAAGCTTTCTTAAGTATTTCAAATGCTTCTACACAGTCATCATCAAAAATAGAAGGAACATATTTTTGCAAGAGGTTAGTCAGAGGCCTGGAAATTTTAGAGAAGTCCTTAATGAACCTCCTATAAAAACCGGCATGACCAAGGAAACTTCTTATACCTTTAATGTCCTTAGGGCATGACATCTTTTCAATAGCTTCAACTTTAGCTTTATCAACCTCAATACCTCTTTCAGAAATTTTATGCCCCAAGACAATACCTTCATTAACAATAAAGTGGCACTTCTCCCAATTCAAAACAAGATTGGTTTGTTCACATCTCTGCAAAACTCGATCAAGATTGCTTAAGCAATCATCAAAAGAAGTCCCATAAACAGAGAAATCATCCATGAATACCTCAATAATATTTTCACAAAAGTCAGAGAATATAGCAGTCATACATCTTTGAAAGGTAGCAGGTGCATTACATAAACCAAAAGGCATACGTCTATAAGCAAAGGTACCAAAAGGGCAAGTAAAAGTTGTCTTTTCTTGATCCTCTTTTGACACAGGTATTTGAGAGAAACCAGAATAACCATCTAGAAAGCAAAAATGTGTATGTTTGGACAATCTTTCTAGCATTTGATCTATAAAGGGTAAAGGGTAGTGATCCTTTCTAGTAGCTTTTATTTAATTTGTGGAAATAAATTACCATTCTATAACTTGTAACAATTCTTTGTGGGATCAATCCATCTTTATCATTAGGAACAATAATAATACCTCCCTTCTTAGGGACACAATAGACAGGACTTACCCACTGGCTATCTGCAACGGGATAAATTATACCTGCCTCCAGAAGCTTTAGTATTTCTTTTCTTACCACTTCTTTTATCTTAGGATTTAACCGTCGTTGGTGATCAACAACCGGTTTAGCGTCTTTCTACAATTTTATTTTGTGCTGGCATAAAGTTGGACTAATGCCCTTAAGATCATCAAGAGTATATCCACTAGCAGCACGGTGCTTCTTCAGAGTTTTCAATAATTTCTTTTCCTCATGCTTTGAAAGGTTAGCACTAATAATAACAGGATATATCTCTTTCTCATCAAGATAAGCATATTTGAGTGTATCAGGTAAAGGTTTAAGCTCAAACACGGGATCACCCTTGGGTGGAGGAGGATCTCCTAGAATTTCAACAGGCAAGTTGTGTTTCAAAATAGGTCCCTGTCTAAAGAATACTTCATCTATTTCCCTTCTTTCATTCATGAACATATCATTTTCATGGTCTAGCAAATATTGTTCTAAAGGATCAGTAGGAGGCATGGCAATAGAAGCAAGACTGATTTCATCTTTACTAGGCAATTATTTATCATGGGGTTGCCTACAAAACTTAGCAAAATTAAACTCATGAGACATGTCCCCCAAACCAACAGAAACAATATCTTTATTGTAGTCTATCTTAGCATTAACAGTATTCAAGAAGGGTCTACCAAATATAATGGGACAAAAGTCATCTTGTGGGGAACCAAGAACAAGAAAATCAGCAGGATATTTAACTTTCCTACACAAGACTTCAACATCTCTAACAATCCCAACTGGTGAAATAGTATCTCTATTGGCAAGCTTAATTGTAACATCTATCTCTTCTATCTCAGCAGGTGCAATATCATGCATAATTTCTTTGTATAGGGAATGAGGTATTGCACTTGCACTAGCACCCATATCACAGAAACCATGATAGCAATGATCTCCTATTCTAACAGAAATAATAGGCATGCCTACAATAGGTCTATGTTTATTTTTAGTATCGGGTCTAGCAATTCTAGCAGATTCATTGCAGAAGTAAATAACATGCCCATCAATATTATTGGCTAAGAGATCCTTAACCATAGCAACACTAGGTTCAACTTTAATTTTCTCAGGGGGTTTGGGTGTCTTAATATTGCTTTTTTAACCATAGTTGAAGCTTTAGCATGATCCTTTATTCTAACAGGGAAAGGTGGTTTCTCAATATAAGCAGTAGGAACAACATGATCATTATAAGTGATAGTCTTTTCTTCAACTTTAATAGGTGCAACTACTTTTACTTCAATGGAAGGATTATATTTAAACCACTTCTCCTTAGGGAGATCAACATGTGTAGCAAAGGATTCACAGAAAGAAGCTACTATCTCAGAGTCAAGTCCATATTTAGTGCTAAATTCATGAAAAGCATCGGTATCCATAAAAGATTCAACACAATCAAACTTAGGTGTTGTACCTGACTCCTTACATTCGTCGAGGTCCCAATCTTCAGAGTTGCGTTTAATTCTCTCTAATAAATCCCATTCGAGTTCAGTAGTCTTCATCATAAAAGAATCAGTACAAGAAGTATCGAGCATGGAGCGATTACTAAGACAAAGTTGAGCATAATTTTTTTGAATAATCATTTCTCTTTAGAGCTCATGATTGGGGCATGAATATAACATTGACTTAAGCCTCCCCCAGCTTGAGCGATGCTTTCTCCTTCGCGAGGCCAAAAATTATATATATAATTACGATCACGATGAACAAGATGCATAGAATAAAACTTCTAATGAAATTCCAATTTCAATCGTTTGTAGTTCCATGATCCCATATCATCACATAGCCTAAACCATGTCAATGCCTCTCCCTTCAAATATAAAGGTAATACCTTCTTCTTGATAACATCCTCGGGCATACCTGCAAGCTTAAATAATCCACAAACTTGATCCACATAGATTAGGTGCAAATCGGGATGTAATGTTCCATAACTTGTGAAAGGATTAGCTAGTAGTTTCTCTATCATACCCGAAGGGATTTCAAAGTAAACATTTTCAGTAGGTTCAGTAGGTTGAGGAGCAACTCTTTGCTCTATTGATCGGTGTGAAGATACCCCGAACAAGCCCCTCAAAGGATTATGTTCCATAGTAACAAGTGACAGTAAATTCCAGCAAACTATATAAATTTTTCCTTACCAAATTCCACCTACCAAAGGCGCTTCACTTCCCAGCAACGACGCCAGAAAAGAATCTTGATGACCCACAAGTGTAGGGGGTCTATAGTAGCCTTTTCGATAAGTAAGAGTGTCGAACCCAACGAGGAGCAGAAGGAAATGATAAGCGGTTTCAAGGAAGGTATTCTCTACAAGCACTGAAATTATCGATAACAGATAGTTTTGTGATAAGATAAATTGTAACGAGCAACAAGTAATGAAAGTAAATAAGGTGCAGCAAGATGGCCCAATCCTTTTTGTAGCAAAGGACAAGCCTGGACAAACTCTTATATGAAGGAAAGCGACCCCGAGGACACATGGGAATTATCGTCAAGCTAGTTTTCATCACGCTCATATGATTCACATTCGGTACTATGATAATTTGATATGTGGGTGGACCGGTGCTTGGGTACTGTCCTTACTTGGACAAGCTTCCCACTTATGACTAACCCCTATTGCAAGCATCTGCAACTACAACAGAAGTATTAAGGTAAACCTAACCATAGCAAGAAACATATGGATCCAAATCAACCCCTTACGAAGCAACACATAAACTAGGGTTTAAGCTTCTGTCACTCTAGCAACCCATCATCTACTTATTACTTCCCAATGCCCTGCTCTAGACCCAAAAAATGGTTAAGTGTCATGTAGTCGACGTTCACATGACACCACTAGAGGAAAGACAACATACATCTCATCAAAATATCGAACGAATACCAAATTCACACGAGTACTTATAGCAAGACTTCTCCCATGTCCTCAGGAACAAACATAACTACTCAGAAAGCATATTCATGTTCATAATTAGAGGGGTATTAATATGCATAATGGATCTGAACAAATGATCTTCCACCAACTAAACCAACTAGCATCAACTACAAGGAGTAATCAACACTACTAGCAACCCATAGGTACCAATCTGAGGTTTCTATACAAAGATTGGATACAAGAGATGACCTAGGGTTTGAGATGAGATGGTGCTGGTGAAGATGTTGATGGAGATTGACCCCCTCCCAATGAGAGGATCATTGGTGATGACGATGGCAATGATTTCCCCCTCCCGGAGGGAAGTTTCCACGGCAAAACAGATCCGCCGGAGCCCTAGATTGGTTCCGCCAAGGTTCCGCCTCGTGGCGGCGGAGTTTCGTCCCGTGAGCTTGCTTATGATTTTTCCCTCGACAAAAGACTCCATATAGCCAAAGATGGGCATCAGAGGGCCACCAGGGGGCCCACGAGGTAGGGGGCGCGCCCAAGGGGTTAGGGCGCGCCCCCACCCTCGTGGATGGTGGGTGGCCCCCCTTTGGTACTTTCTTCGCTCAGTATTTTTTTATATTCTGAAAATAACTCCCATGGAGTTTCAGGGCTTTTGGAGATATGCATAATAGGTCTCTAATATTTGCTCCTTTTCCAGCCCAAAATTCCAGCTGCCGGCATTCCCCCTCTTCATGTAAACCTTGTAAAATAAGAGAGAATAGGCATAAGTATTGTGACATAATGTGTAATAATAGCCCATAATGCGATAATTATCGATATAAAAACATGATGCAAAATGGACGTATCAACTCCCCCAAGCTTAGACCTCGCTTGTCCTCAAGCGAAAGCCGATATCGAAAAATATGTCCACATGTTTAGAGATAGAGGTGTCGATAAAATAAAATATGTACATGAGGGCATCATGATCATTCTTAGAACAACAACATATGAATATGATCTCTTATGCTAAAGTAACAATTCAATCACAATTTCAAGTATGACTTATAAACTTCACTGAAAACTAACAAACTACAATCTCAGTCATTGCAATTGCAATTTATCATAACATCGGAAAGAGTCAACAAGAGCTTTTTAGCAAGTCCACATACTCAACTATCATTTAGTCTTCCACAATTGCTAACACTCACGCGATATGCATGGTTATGAAGTTTTAGCCGGACATAGAGAAAGATAGGGGCTTATAGTTTGCCTCCCAACTTTTTACCTCAAGGGTAATGTCAACAATAATACTTCATGAAAACTCACATCCAATTAGCTATATGTATCTGGATCTTTCCAACACATTGTGCTTGCCAAAGGATAAAATGTAAAAAGGAAAGGTGAAGATCACGATGACTCTTATATAAGGTAGAAGATAAAAGTAAAATATAGGCCCTTCGCAGAGGGAAGCAGAGGTTGTCATGCGCTTTTATGGTTGGATGCACAAAATCTTAATGCAAAAGAATGTCACTTTATATTGCCACTTGTGATATGGACCTTTATTATGCAGTCCATCACTTTTATTTCTTCCACATCACAAGATCGTATAAAGCTTATTTTATCCACATTAATAGATCATACATATTTAGAGAGCAATTTTTATTGCGTGCACTGATGACAACTTACTTGAAGGATCTTACTCAATCCATATGTAGGTATGGTGTACTCTCATGGAAAAAATGGGTTTAGGGATATTTGGAAGCACAGGTAGTATATCTACTTCGTGCAAAGAAATTGGCTACCATGAGAGGGAAAGGCAAGCTCAACATGTTGGACGATCCATGAAAATATAATTTATCTCAGTTGTAAGAAAACATAACCCATTACATTGTCTTCCTTGTCCAACGTCAACTCTTTAGCATGCCATATTTTAATGAGTGCTCAGAATCATAAAAGATGTCCAAGATAGTATATTTATATGTGAAAACCTCTCTTTCTTTATTACTTCCTATTAATTGCAACGATGACCAAAACAATGTTTGTCAACTTTCAACAACTTTTATTCATCATACTTTCATATGTGAAGTCATTACTCTCCATAGGATCCTTATGATCTCTTTATTTCTTTTTATTTTATTTTATTCCCTCGAGATCATAGCAAAATAATCAAGCCCTTGACTCAACACTAATATTTATTATATAAACCTCACGGACTCGATTACATAGAAGGATCATAGAGAAAAACTCAAAACTAGATCATACTAAAACTTTATTCTACTAGATCAAGATATTACAAAAAGGATCGAACTAAGAAAAACGGTAAAGATAAAAGTGATGGTGATACGATACCGGGGCACTCCCCCAAGCTTCACATTTGCCAAGGGGAGTGCCCATACCCATATGTTTATGTTTCCTTCCTCGGAGGTGGTGATGAAGGAGTTGTTCATGATGTAGGCCTGTCGTCCATCTTCCAAGGAATAGGATCACCATCATAGAAGGATGATAGAGTCTCCAGGATCCTCAAATCTACAGCCAAACTCATCCTCTTGAATCTATATTCATACTCACAGTTTTGGTTTTGCAGGTCATAGATCTGGGCTTGGAGGCGCTCGATTTTCTCATGAAGCTTGAAGATGGCCTCCCCAATGTTCTTGTCATCCAGTTTGTGGTCATTGGTGAACTCCATGATCATTATATGATTGGAGTCAAGTCCACGTTCCACCATCTCCTGGAACTTTAGAACTTGTTGCTCCAATGCCTCGAGCCTTGTCTCCATGCTTCCTCTTATCGTTGTCCCCAATGCTATCGGAACAAGTCTCAGACTCAAGCTCCAAGGTCAAGTTCTCCCTCTTATCACCGTCCGCTCTCAGAAGTTACTTGCAACAAGTGTCAACATCACTATGCAAACAAGTGCTTCAACCAAAGGCGCCTTCGGCCTCCTCCTCCCATGAGATCTTCAAGCAGTGCAGTGGTCAAGCATAATCCCAAGCATGCTAAGGTGAACATGATGAACGCAGCTCAAGCAGAGGATTCTTCAGATGTGATCATGGGTAACCTTTCAGTTAACTCCATTCCTGCAAAAGTATTGTTTGATACTGGTGCATCGCATTCTTTCATGTCATATCCATTTGCATCAGATCACAATGTTGACACAGAGATTTTGTCGAAAGTTATGCAAGTTGTTTCTCCAAGAAAGCTTATGACTTCTAGTTTGGTTGCTCCTGATGTCTCTATCCAGTTGGGCAACTATAAATTTCTGGCTTCTCTAGTTGTTCTTGGCGACTCGGATATTGATCTAATTCTTAGCATGGACTGACTTTCTAAGCACAAGGCTCAACTTGATTGTGCTGCAAGGGAGATTCAATTGACACACACTTCTGAGGATGTGATCATCTATGCCGCTCGTGACGAAACCGTTCGTATGTTCTCTCTCAATGAGAAGGGTGAGTTAGATGCAATTTCTCAGATTCCAGTAATTTGTGAGTACCAAGATGTTTTTCCAGAAGAGCTTTCGGGAATGCATCCTCACCGGCCAATTGAGTTCATTATCGATCTTGAGCCTGGTATGGAACCCGTTTGCAAGCGTGCTTACAAGCTTGGACCAAAGGAGCTGAAGGAATTGAATAAACAACTCGATGAACAAGGGCGTTTGGGTCTAATCAGACCGATTTCATCTCCGTGGGGTTGTGGTGTTCATTTTGTCCAGAAGAAGGATGGCACAGACTGACTTTGTATCAATTATCGTCCATTAAACAAGAAGAAAATCAAGAACAAGTATCCACTTCCCAACATCAATGAGTTATTCGAGCAACTTAAAGGTGCAAAAGTGTTCTCCAAGCTTGACCTCCGTATGGGTTATCATCAGATTCGCATTCGTGAACAAGATATCCCCAAGACAACATTCAGAACAAGCTTTGGTTCTTATGAATATACTTTCATGTCTTTCGGCCTTGTCAATGCTCCTACAACACTCTCTCACATGATGAACTTCATCTTCAATCCCTACACAAATGAATTCGTCATGGTGTATCTCGATGATATCTTGGTCTTCTCCAAGAATAAGAAGGATCATGCCAAGCATTTGTGATTGGTGCTCGACAAGCTCAGAGAGTATCAATTCTATGCAAAGTTTTCAAAATGTGAGTTTTGGCTTGATGAAGTTCTTTACCTTGGCCATATCATATCCGCAAAGGGCATTGCTGTTAATCTAGAGAAGGTTTCTGCAATTGTGAACTAGGAACCTCCTCAGAATGTCAAGCAGCTCCGCAGTTTTCTTGGACTTGCAAGCTATTGCCGAAGATTCGTTAAGAATTTCTCTAAGATTGCAAAGCCTCTTTCCAACCTCCTCCAGAAGCATGTCAAGTATGTCTGGACTTGTGAGTGTGACGTTGCTTTCAACACTCTAAAAGAGAAGCTAGTCTCAACTCCTGTCTTAACTCCTCCTGATGAATCCAAGCCATTCGAAGTTTTCTACGATGCCTCATGGCAAGGTCTTGGCGCTGTGTTAATGTAAGAGAAGAAAGTTGTGGCTTATACCTCTCGTCAGTTGAAGCCCAATGAAAGGAACTCACTCATGATCTTGAGTTGGCCACAGTTATCCATGCATTAATAACATGTAGACATCTCTTGTTGGGAAGGCAAGTGGACATTTTCACCGATCACAAGAGCCTCAAATATATCTTCACTCAACCCAACCTCAACCTCAGGCAAACTCGTTGGGTCAAAATGATTCAAGAGTACAATCCAAGTATTGAATATACTCCAGGCAAGGCCAATGTGATTGCAGATGCTTTGAGCAGGAAGGCCTATTGCAACAACTTAATTCTCAAGCCATTCCAACCGGATCTTTGTGAAGCTTTCCGCAAGCTCAATCTCCAAGTTGTTCCTCAAGGTTTTCTTGCCAACTTTCAAGTCACTCCAACTTTGGAAGTTCAAATTCGTGAGGCACAACTCCTTGATACCATGGTGAAGAAGGTGAAACACAGTATTGCCAAGGGCTTATCCAAATACAAGTGCTATCACATTGATGACAAAGACACCTTATTCTTCGAGGACATGATTGTGGTTCCTAAAGGTGATCTAAGGAAGGTCATAATGAACGAAGCACACAATTCTCGTTCGAAGATGTACCATGACCTCAAGCAGTCGTATTGGTGGACTCGAATGAAGCAGAGATTGCTCAATTTGTGTATGAATGTGATGTCTGCCGAAGGGTGAAAGCAGAACACCAACGACCAGCTGGTCTCCTCCAACCTCTTGCTACTCTAGAATGGAAGTTTGATCATATCGAAATGGATTTTGTCACTGGATTTCCTAAGTCCAAGTGTGGGAATGATGCTATTTTCGTTCTCATTGACAAGCTTACAAAAGTGGCTCATTTCCTTCCAATCAAAGAATCTATCACGACAGCTCAGTTGGCAGAGCTATATACCTCCAAAATTGTCTTGTTGCATGGTATTCCGCAATTGATCTCTTCAGATCGCGGAAGCATTTTCACTTCTAAGTTCTGGGACTCCTTCCAGAAGGCCATGGGCACCAACATTCGCTTCAGCACGGCCTTCCATCCTCAAACAAGTGGCAAAGTCGAGCGAGTCAATCAAATCCTCGAAGACATGCTTAGGGCTTGTGTCATCTCTTTCGGTATGAAGTGGGAAGATTGTCTTCCATATGCCGAGTGCTCCTACAACAATAGCTTCCAAGCAAGTTCGGGAAGGCCCCATTTGAAATTTGTTATGGCAGAAAGTTTCGTACTCCTCTCAATTGGTCCGAGACTGGTGAACGCCAACTTCTTGGCAATGACTTGATCACAGAAGCTGAAGATATGTGTAAAGTCATCCGTGAAAATCTCAAAGCCGCGCAATCGCGCCAGAAGAGTTACTATGACAGCAAGCACCTTGACTTGGCTTTCAAGATCAGAGACCATGTCTATCTCTGCGTCTCTCCAATGGAAGGCACTCGACGCTTCGGTATCAAAGGGAAGATTGGCCCGAGATATGTGGGTCCTTTTAAGATCATTGGCAAAAGAGGCAACCTCGCCTATCAACTCGAGCTTCCGTCCAACTTCGCGAATGTGCATGATGGGTTTCACATGTCACAGCTTCGCAAGTGCTTCAAGACGCCTAAGCGCACTATAAACTTCGAAAAGATTGATCTCCAAGAAGATTTGTCCTATCATGAGCATCCTGTTGCTATTCTTGAAGAAACCGAGCGCAAGACTCGCAACAAGTCAATCAAATTCCTGAAAGTTAAGTAGTCACACCATTTCGACCGAGAAGCCACCTGGGAACGCGAGGATCACCTCCGTTCCGAATATCCGGAGTTCTTTCAATCCTAGATCTCGGGACGAGATCCTCTTGTAGTGGTGGAGTGTTGTAACACCCTAGATGTAACTTTCCATAATTGTAACTCCAACTCTTGCCATTTCCGGCTATGTGATACTCCCTCTGTTCCTTGATATAAGGTGTATAGATTTTTGAGAAAAAGTCCGAAATATAAGGTGTATTGCGTTGCACCACTCGTCTGGATAATGTTTTTAGGGATTTGACTGCATTTCCTTATATTAGGCAAGCTCCTCTATTTTCTAATGTCAATTAGTCAGGTGTAATCTTGCCCAAAACTTGAGAAATTTTCCCTCCACATGCGTTCTTTAATTTCCATGCCAAAAACTATACACCCTATATTAAGGAACGAAGGGAGTATGATATTTCCTTCGTGGTTGGGTTTTTGTCTTTGTTTTTCATTTTGTTCATGTCATGCATTTCATCTCATGTCATCATGTACATATTATTTGCATTTGTGTTCGTCTCATGCATCCGGTCATTTTCCCCGTTATCCGTTTCGCAATCCGACACTCCCACATGCACCCGTTGCACCCCTCAAATCTCGTTTCATGAGCGGGAGAAAAACATTCTCAGAATGGGTTGAGATTTGTCGAGTGGCCTTGGTACATCACCTATAGGCCGCCTGTCAAATTTCGTTCCATTTGGGGGTCGTTTGATGCCCCAATGGTTAACCGGGTAACCGCAAAGCCCCTCTCTAGTTGCAGCCCAACACCCCTCCAAAATAGCCAACTAACCGATCTAAACACCCCCAATGCTCTCCGTTGTTGGATCACGATCATGTTGGCGAAAACCGCACCTCATTTGGACACTCCTAACTCCCCTACCTATAAATATGCACCCCCTTCCAAATCCCGGATAATACCCTAGCCTCCTCCACCCTGCGCCGCCGGGCGCGTCCGTCCGCCCCGGACACGTCCACCGGCCACGTCGCCCGCGCCTATCAGCTTCTGCCACGTCATCCCACTGCCGCCCGTAGCCACTCAGGGCACGCCATGTCGCCAGCACCGCGCCCCACTTTGCCACCAACCCGCGCGGGCCCGCGAAGCCTGGCCGCGACCCTCCCAGCCCTCTTCATCCCGTGCCGCCACCCACGCGCCTCAGCCGCCCGCGGCCGCACGCGCCCGTGCCAGCTGCCGCTCGTCTTCGCTGCGCTGCGGCATGACTTCACCGCCTAGCCGCCGCCCTCGCCGACCTTCGCTGCCACGTCACCGGACGTCGCCTCGCCGACGCCGTCGTCCACTCTGGCGTCTCCTCTCGGCCAGATCCGGCCGAACCCGAGCTCCGGCGACCCCCCAAGCTCCGGCCGATGCGTCTCCTTCTTCTCCGGCGAGCGGCTCCGGCCATCCTCGGGATCCGTGCCAAACCCTAGATCTGAAAGGTTGACCTTGATTTTGTCTAAGTCCCGAAATCCTTAACATTTTATGCCCTGTTCATAATGTCATATCTCCAGGCATGTAACTTTGTTTTGCGTGCATGATATATCAAAATGTTCGTCTCGTGATGCCCTTCATGTTAGTGTCATTTGCATTCATGTTACTATCCATATTGATGCCCTAATCCTCATCACAGAAGTGCTATATGATGTTGTCTGCTGGAATTCAACATTACTTGTTGATTTGTCATTTTCATTGCATTTGGTGTGTGCATCATATGAGCATGATTTCTACATGTTTTATGAGCTCCATCATGCCATCTTTACAGAGGTGCAAGCCTTGTATTTTTAGGAGCTATGTGGTGACTAGCACAAGCATGGAAAGTAGGCTATGTGATGTTGCTGTTTCCAGACACTTAAGATTTTTATTGTCTTTTCCTGTTACATTTTGATGCCATGTTGCCATGTTGCTACCAGTAGATCCATGCACATTTTGAGGTAGTTCAGTAAGAGTGTTTTGCAGATGTGGTATTGCTCTATCCATTAATGCCTCTGGTTGCAATTATGGAGTAGTGTAGCTTGTCATTACCATGCTCTACTTTTGCTAAATATTGTTGCTGGCAGATTGTTAACATGATGTTCAATTTGCCATGGGTGTTGCTAGTGATACATGCATCCTATGAACTTGCTCTAGCCATGCTTAGCTTCTTGAACATGTCTACTTCATGTTGGTTACCTTGTTATTCCACCAAATGCTTTGTGGTGAGTGGCATGAGCTTGCAAAGTTGCTATCATGAATCTGTTCCTACCATGCTCTGTTTTTCCACCAAGTCTGAAACTGATCATATAACTTGCCATGTTGCTTGGGTGCTACCATATTATCCATGCATCTTTGGCCAAAGTTCAGTAAGGGAGTTTCATTCTATTCCTTGAGTACTAGCATGCCATGCCTAGGTTTGCCATGATATGTTCCTGTAGCATGTTGTTTGATAGCTCTAAACATAGCAACCTGATGCTGTTTTGACATGTTTAGTATTTTTGCATTTTTGCCATGCTATTTTGGGCTTGTTCTAGCGAGTTCTAGAGGATCTCAGTGTTCATGATTTGTAGAGCTTCACATGTACTTTAATGCCATGTACTTTTTTTCTATGTTGAAGTGCTGTAGCATAGTTTCTTGTTGCATCTTAAGTGCTATGGTGCTGTTAAGCGCATATTTGCATCATTCTTGTTTTGCTTGTCATTTGCAAACCGAGCATCCGTTTCCGGTGATCCTTATATCGATTTCGACCAAAATGACCTCATCTTTCCAGCGGCATACTTGGTTTTCCAAGTATATGCCTTGATCACTCTTTTCCTTCCGGAGTACCCATATGCATTGCACATCATACCTTGCATCTCATGCCATGTATTGCATCATGTTGCTTGTGCATTGCACCGTGATTGATTGTTATTCCGTTGCTTGTGTTCTAGCTTTGGGTAGAGCCGGGAGACGAGTTATTGAATGACGAACCTGTTGACTACGCTAACGAGGATCAAGCTTTCGACAACTCTGAGAACTTTGCAGGCAAGATGACCATTACCCTCGATATCACTTCTATCTTTGCTTGCTAGTTGTTCGTTCTATCGCTATGTCGTGCTACCTACCACTTGTTTATCATGCCTCCCATATTGCCATGTCAAGCCTCTAACCCACCTTCCTAGCAAACCGTTGTTTGGCTAAGTTACCGCTTTTGCTCAACCCTTCTTATACTGTTGCTAGTTGCAGGTGCCTTGCGGGTTGTTCCCTGTTGGAACATGGATATGTTAGGATATCACATTATCTCTTATTTAATCAATGCATCTATATACTTGGCAAAGGGTGGAAGGCTTGGCCTTTTGCTCGGTGTTTTTTTCCACTCTTGCCGCCCTAGTTTCCATCATACTGGTGTTATGTTCCTTGATTTTGCATTCCTTACGCGGTTGGGTTATGGGACCCCCTTGACAGTTCACTTTAAATAAAACTCCTCCAGTAAGGCCCAACCTTGGTTTTACATTTTCCTAACAACCTTAACTTTTCCCTTGGGAGTTATAAACCCGTGGGTCATCCTTATTTAACCCCCCGGGCCAGTGCTCCTCTGAGTGTTGGTCCAAACCGAGTAGACTGCCGGTCCACCTCGGGGAAACTTGAGGGTTGGTTTTACTCGTAGGATGTCTCATCCGGTGTGCCCCGAGAACGAGATATGTGCAGCTCCTATCGGGATTTGTCGGCACTGTTGGGCGGTCTTCCTGGTCTTGTTTTACGATTGTCGAAATGTCTTGTAACCAGGATTCCGAGACTGATCGGGTCTTTCCGGGAGAAGGAATATCCTTCGTTGATCTTGAGAGCTTGTGATGGGCTAAGTTGGGACACCCCTGTAGGGTATAAACTTTTGAGAGCCGTGACCGTGGTTACGTGGCAGATGGGAATTTGTTAATATCCGGTTGTAGAGAACTTCACACATGACTTAATTAGAATGAATCAACCATGTGTGTAGCCGTGATGGTCTCTTTTTGACAGATTCCGGGAAGTGAACATGGTCTGGGTTATGTTTGAACGTAAGTAGTTTCAGGATCACTTCTTGATCACTTCTAGCTTCACGACCGTTGTGTAGCTTCTCATCTTACTCTTATTTTCGTATGTTAGCCACCATATTTCTTAGCGCTTGCTGCAACTCCACCTCATTACCTTATCCTACCCATAAGCTTAAATAGTCTTGATCCCGCGGGTTTTGAGATTGCTGAGTCCTCGTGACTCACAGATACTACCAAAACAGTCGTAGGTGCCGATGATACCAGTGCAGGTGATGCTACCGAACTCAAGTGGGAGTTTGATGAGGACCTTGGTCGTTACTATGTTTCGTTTCCTGATGATCAGTAGTGGAGCCCAGTTGGGATGATCGGGGATCTAGCAGCTGGGTTACCTTCTTTTCATTTGGCTTTGACCGTAGTCGGTCTATGTGTGTACTCTGGATGATGTATGATATTTATGATCATTGTGTGATGTGGCGATTGTAAGCCAACTCTATTTATCCCTTTCTTGTTCATTACATGGGATTGTGTGAAGATGACCCTTCTTGCGACAAAACCACAATGCGGTTATGCCTCTAAGTCGTGCCTCGACACGTGGGAGATATAGCCGCATCATGGGCGTTACAATATGAGTGAGAGCATCTTACCGGGAGTGAGTGAGCCACAACACTTAGTGAGTGAGGTAGTTGAGATGGCATGTGAGGCACTATGATTTCTAACGACTTAACCTCTACTCCGAGTGTGTTTTCTTTGGTACTAGGTCGCATACATGATGACATGCCTACCCTCGATTAGTCTATCCCTCCCATGGGAAAACCGATGGCCATGGTGGACGACGATGCACCACCCACATGGTTCCATCAAGATGAAGATGACAACGACTGGATCTTCGACACCTCACCTACAACACATGAGCGATGCTTGAAAGGTAACATAGGTGATGGTGCTTCTCTTGTCCTACTAGTGGACTATCTTACTAATGATTGCTTGCATGATGTTGATCACCTTATGGATTCATCGCATACTATGTCTTGTTTTGATATGCCACCCATTTATGATGAATATGATGATGAGAATGTCGATTTACCTAGTTGTGATGCTATGCTCCATAGGATATCATGTGAAAATTATATTGGTCACTTCATGTTTGACAACCCATTAAAGTTGTCATATGCTATGCATGATTTCAATCTCAACATAGTAACTATGCATGCTCAATTAAAATAAATCCCATTTGCACTTATGGCATAGATGACGAGATGATGGTCATTGGCTTTTTCTTTTCATGCGATGATATTGACATGCTTCCCTTACATGATTTGTGCAATTCATCTACTATACCATGCCATGATCACATAGAACCAAATATGCTTTGTTTCAGATGTTTTCAATATTCTCCATGTGATGTTTCCATTAATGCTCATGAGGAGACCCCCATAGTTTCCTCATACATATTAGAACCAAATATGCTTTGTTTCGGATGTTTTCAATATTCTCCATCTGATGTTTCCACTAATGCTCATGAGGAGACCCCCATAGTTTCCTCATACATATTAGGAGATTTTGATGCATTTCATACTTTGCATGATTCCCATGATTGTGTGCACCATATGCATTCCATGAATAACAATGCTCTACATATTTCTCGTGATGCTTTACACAATTTGAGTCTCCATTATGTCATACATAACAACAAACCTATCATGATGGTTGACATGTTTCTATATCACACATCTCATTTATTTGAGCATTGTCTATTTTGTGTTAACCAACACATGCACGTGTGCATCATGATGGATGATGTGTACATATACCACGCACACACAATTTTGCTTTTGCCTTTGTTTTGTGTAGGCACTCACATATACTTGTCAACCTCTCAATCCCAAGAGTTGATGAAACGAGCTCTTGAGAGCAACGATGACTTGGAATCCCGTGGACTGTCCTTACCACTGTTCCCTTCGTGCATTTCTCTTACTTGGATCTCACACGACTATGGGTTATTTACCACTTGTTACCTTATGCCCATTTTATCGTGTTCACTTTGCATGTTATGCCTATTTTATGTACTTGCCATGCAATTGTGACCCTTGTTTGCATTTACCCATGAGCCACCATTTTACTACTATGTGTATTTGCATACTTGGTGGAGATCCTTGTTGCTATTGCCATGTTTACCATGTGCCACATGCTATTGTTGATTCTTGTGTTGGGAGAGTCATGATGTTCCATTGCTATTTACATAGGACTCACTGGTACAACGAGGTGCTATACAAACGGTTTTAACCCCTTTCCACGACGACATTTGGAACCGTTGGCAAGTGAGTGTGGGCGATAGGGGGGTCCTTCCTGCACGACCCAGAAACCGTCGGGGATTTTCCCTCCTGGCACACACGCTCGGCAAAATGAGGTCGTGTGCGACCGGCGAGCGCTCAAATATGGTAATACATACAGTCGAGCTAAAAAAATACAATTATACATGCGAAATCATTTTCGGTCGCAAGTACATCCTACACAGTCAGTCCTCGCTAAACGTTTCCATTCATATGTACATCCCACACAGTCGCTCCAAGGAAAATGTTTGCGCCAGGTGGCCTAACACAAATAGTTTTGAAGAGAATGTCGTGTGTGATTGTTCATTCATCCAACACGTTTTATTCCTAGAAACTGTGTGTGCTGCCTGAGGTCATCGCCCACGGTGTTTTCTCAATAACCGTTTGCAATAGGAAAACCCAATTAGCAGGTTGATTGCCCTATTATTAATAATCCATTTATTAATCTAATTGACATTCATATTAAGCACATAATATATTTCATTTCCATATTAATGAAGCATGATTTCATAATTGAAATACATCCGAGTACAACATGATATAGCTTCAGCACTCAGCTACCCCATTACACAACTACACTAGCACCAAGTTTCACATGCAACATCTAGAAACTTCCAAAATTAGCATCATAGATGGTACATAGACAGATGCATCTCATCTGGAAAACTGCTGAAGCGAAAGGCGAATATCGAGCCTTCATTCATGTTGAAGGTCTTTGCAACTTTAGGCCAGTGCCTGTGGATGATTGACGTCCATCCTTCGTCCTCTTTAGGAACACTTCAATATTGAACCGTGGGTGCTGTATGAAAACTTTCCTCGCCTCTTGACCATAGAGGTGGTTTGAGAGGTAATCATCAGTGAACTGCTTTGGAAAGGCGTGAAAACAAGGATGTGCATAAATATCTTCTCTATATTGGAAATGGGGCAAAGGAATAAAAAAAGGCAAGGTATAATAGTTAGTACCATCTTGTGGTGAGATGATGTCTTCTTCATTGTGTAGACAAAGATTTTGTTGTTTTTTGCCGCTAATTTCTTTATTCTAACAATCTTTCTGAGTTTCTTGACTTGATTGATATTCATGGACAACTCATTTCCCCATATGCAAAAAGGGTCTAATAGTGGGTCAAAACCTCTAGCAGCAGGAACTACATGTGCAAGACCAAATTGTTAAAAACCTAAATATTAGAATGGTTCCTGCAATTGCACAATAATGTTCTATTAGACAACGAACCATGCACGTGCAGTTAACTAAACGCCACAACAAATGAACCAAACGTTAACTGAGCACCACATTGCACAATATAACATACTCCTAATAGAAGACCAGACAGTTAACCAAACCAAGCATGCTTAACAACTTGGAAATATAGCAATTGTATTTGTTTCTCGTGTATTTAGTACAGCCAAATTCGATTTATTTCTCACATGGTATACAATAACAGAATGCACCCACAACAATTGAACATCGCATTGCAGAATTGAACCAAGCAGGTAACTAAACACCACAACAAATGAACCAAACGTTAACTGAGCACCACATTGCACAATATAACATACTCCTAATAGAAGATCAGAGAGTTAAAAAACCAAGCATGCTTAACAACTTGGAAATATAGCAATTTTATTTGTTTCTCATATATTTAGTACAGCCAAAATCGATTTATTTCTCACATGGTATACAATAACAGAATGTACCCACAACAATTGAACATCGCATTGCAGAATTTAACCAAACAGTTAACTAAACACCACAACAAATGGACCAAATGTTAACTGAGCACCACATTACACAATATAACATACTCGTAATAGAAGATCAAATAGTTAACCAAACCAAGCATGCTTGACAACTTGGAAAATTGCACCCTGAAGAATTGAACATCACATTTGCAGAATTGAACCAAACAGTTAACTGAACACCACATTGCATGACATAGAGAACATATACACTAGAGAAGAAGATTGCATGGTAAAAGTAGATAGCACAATTCACTAGAATTTTTTTAAGGAAAGGCAGTAGCTAGCAAATTGAACATGGGTCCTTATAGTGAGCTAATAAGACAAGCTACTCCTCATTGTTGGAGACATTGATGATGATTGGCTCCTTGGACATGCAAGAGGGAGATGCCTCCGCATCGTGGGTGCCCTCGTCATAGTGGTGAGTTGCTTGAGCCGCTCCAGGCACCAACCTGCTGGCTCTTGAGACGAGGTAAGCACGCGCACGCTGAGAAAACACCTCGTAGTCTTCACCGAAGGCACTGAGGGTGGCCTCGAGAAAACGCCACGAATTGTCGTTTAAAGCAGCCAACCGTGTCGCGGCGTCGGTGCGCGAGGCATCGACTGTGTCCTCGACGGCGAGGTGCTCCTCTAAGATCTTGGGGTCGGCACGAATGGCAGCCATCACGACCTCATCCGCACTGCGGCCGCGATTTGCTTCTCCGTTGCCAAATGCTCCTTGAGATCCTGGCTATACTGCGTGCACCATGGCTTAGGGTGATTCTTATTTGGTGGAGGGGTCAGTGATTTGGGTGGAAGGTGTCGCGCCGGTGGTCGGGGCATGTGGGATGCGGAAGGAGGAAGAGGATGGGGGTCGGGTGTGGATTACCTGCCTGGATAGGCGAGGCCGAGCAGCGTGAAGGAGGGTCACTGGCGAGGAGGCAGTGCATCAAGCAAGGAGTGATGGTTTCAACTTGGAAAGGAAGGCGGAAACAAGGAAAATGTGGCTTTTGGTAAGGGGGAGGGGCGGGGAGGTAGATATTCCCGTGAAAGTCAAAAATTTGGAATCGCTTCAGTGAAAAAACTGGCGCGCAAAGTGTCATCAGACACGGTCCCTTATTCAGAGCAGGCTATGGACTGTAGACGTCTCAGCTTCTCGCGGTAGCCGTAAGCGTACGATACTCCAACGGTGCTCCAAGATATTTTGTGCTGCATCTCACATGGTTGGTGATAATAAACTGTGTGGGATCTACTTGATTTTTGTCTTGATTCCAATTACAGCTGCCTCCATCAAAGGCTGCCAAGGCCCTTTGTTTGGCCCCGATGACCTTTGGCTCCGGTGCACGCCCCATGCTATTTACCTCCATTGCATTGTTGACGCCAAGTTCGATTACACTACAAGACCCGGAATGCCAAGACTGCCTACGTGGATTTATTCAAAGTACCACAATGACCGAAGCATAGTACCACTACGATCCGTGTATGACTACACGGATTCGCAAAGTACCACGACGCCCGGAGCCCTCAGATACGTCAAGTTCGACTACTGTCGCCAACGTGTACCACTACTTCCACTATCGTTGCAAGAACGTCTACTTCGCTCTACGAACTTGATCCGTTCCAAAAATGCATGCTTTGAAGGTATAACCCCGAGACAACGCCCGAGAACGAATGCATGTGTGTTGTATGAGATGCTCGTGTTTGCACCGTGTGTGAGTTGTCATTACATGTTCCTCCTTGTTTGCCATGTGTCGACCCATGGCAACCCGGTAACTAGGATCACCCCACCATCCTTGCATGACACGCTCACGCCACACTTTCTTTTGCATCAACACCTTGACGAGTTGTCGCATCATTCGAATGTTGCCGTGGCACCATTTCCATTGTCGTTGCCGTGGCACCCCTTTCTTTCCACCATGGTGACAAATGCTCCCTATCATATTAAATGTCAACATTTTCATAAAAATTGCATATAACTTGCATATGTCATCCGCATCATGATAACAACATTTAACATGTTTAAAATTGTTGTTTGCATTAAATTGCTAAATGACATGTGGGGTTTTACCAGAATTGTTGTTTGTTGTTTCCGACCTCACTTAAACTTGCCTAGATAGGTAGTTTAATTATGCTTCACCTCTTGCCATGTTTAACAACATTTAATATTGTTGAGTAGCTTAAACAAGAGTGAACTAAATATTTGAATGTGGTGTTTCGCCAATATGCAACTCGTTGCATATTGAGCTCCACTTAATTTATAGTATTGTTTGTTACACTTTGCCATGCCTCATTAAACCGGTCATGCATCATACTTGTTTGTGCATCATGCCATGATTATGCTTGTTGGTTTACCCCTTTCTTTCCGGTTGGGCTTCTTCTCGATAGTTCCTGTTTCGTTGCGAATGTGAGGATTCGTTTGTCTACGTTGGTTCATCTTATTCATGGACTCGTTCTTCTTCCTAGCGGGATTTCAGGCAAGATGACCGTCACCTTGGATCTCACTACTATCTTTTCTATGCTAGTTGTCTTGATGCGATCGCTATGTCGCGCTACCTACCACTTGTTTATCAAGCCTCCAAAATTGCCATGATAGCCTCTAATCTTTTCCACCATCCCAGCAAACCGTTGTTTGGCTATGTTACCGCTTTGCTCAGCCCTTCATATAGCGTTGCTAGTTGCAGGTTGTTCCATGTTGGGACATGGATATTTTGGGATATCACAGTATCTCCTATTTAATTAATGCACATACATACTTGGTAAAGGGTGAAAGGCTCGGCCTTATGCCTGGTGTTTTGTTCCACTCTTGTCGCCCTAGTTTCCGTCATACCGGTGTTATGTTCCTTGATTTTGCGTCCCTAACACGCTTAGGGTTTATGGGCCCCTCTTGATAGTCCACTTTGAATAAAACTCTTCCAGCAAGGCCCAATGTTGGTTTTAACATTTGCCAACACAATAATATTGAATTAATTAATTAATTAGCATAGGGGGTCGCGTCCCTGAGGTAGCTTAATACAACATACTACAAGGGGCCCAGTGCTGATGGTGTTGGTCCCAAACAGGCAGACTACGGGGCCACCATGGGGCAACACGAGGTTCTGGTTTTACTCGTAGGCTGACCTATCCGGTCATGGCCTGAGACAAGATACGCGCGACTACTATCAAGGTGTCAGCACGCTAGGATGTCTTGCTGGACTAGTTTTACCATTATCAAAATGTCCTGTGCACCGGGATCCCGAGTCTGATCGGATGTCCCGAGATGGAGGGTTGTCTCCGTGGATCGTGAGCTTGTCATGTGCTAAGTTGGGATACCCATTCAGGGTTTAAACTTTCGAGAGAGCCATGCCCGCGGTTATGTGGCAGATGGTAGTTTTTAATATCCGGCTGTAGAGAACTTGACACTAGATCTGAATTAAAATACACCAACCGTGTGTGTAACCGTGACCGTCTCCTTTCTAGTGAGTTCAAGAAGAGAACACGGTGGGGTTATGTTTGAACATTAGTTGTTCAGGATCACTTCTTGATCATTACTAGTTTGCGACCGTTGCGTAGTTTCTCATCTTATTCTAGTACTCATAAGTTAGCCACCATACAGTGCTTAGTCGCTTGCTGCAACATCTCCACTTATCCATTCCATACCCATTAAGCTTTGCTAGTCTTGATACCCATGGTAATGGGATTGCTGAGTCCTCGTGGCTCACAGATTACTCCAACAATAGTTGCAGGTAGAGGTAATGCGATGATCTGACGTGAGAGCGATGCTTGATTGCTTTTGGAGTTCTTCTTCTTCGATCAAGGGATAGGTTCCAGGTCAGGGAGCCTGGGATTAGTAAGGTGGATGTCATTCTTCTTTTTCGTTTGATTTCATCCGTAGTCGGATCCTAATCTTCTGTATTGATGATATGTTGTATTGATGTTGTAGCTTGTGGCGAGTGTAAGCCTTTATCTTGTATTCTCATCTATTTAGTACATGGTATGTTGTAATGATATCCATCTTGCCAGGTGCTCGAAATGCGGTTATGCCCCAATCATGAATTCATCACGTGATTGGGATAGAATCGCATCTTGGGCGCTACACCCTGCGGCTGTGATAGCGATGCAGGGCTTGCTGACAGCATGCAACACACATAGCAGCTCGGAGACGGTTCTCCTCGAGAAGCACATCGTCATCATGCTAGTGTTGTTCCTGTGCTACTTCATCATAGGCAAGAACTCGAGGTGCCCCGTAAATGAGTTCCATGGGGATAACTGCTTCTGGCCCATAGACTAGGGAGAAGGGAGTCTACCCGGTAGCTCGATTTGGTGTCGTTCCGAGGGACCAAAGAACCACTGGCAGATCGTCGATATATCGCCTGCCACACTTCTGCATCTTATCAAATGTTCTCATCTTGAGTACTTGCAACACTTCAGCATTCGCCCTTTGAGCTTGCCCATTGCTCTTTGGATGTGCACCATAGGAAAATGAAATATTGTTTCCGAGGGTATGAACATATTGCATGAAGACGTAGCTCGTGAATTGGGTGCCATTGTCGGTGATGATCCGAGCAGGGACTCCAAAGCGGCACACCTATCCTTTCAATAACTTGATAGCTGACTGAGCAGTCATCTTTATCACGGATTCTACTTCCGGCCACTTTTTAAACTTGTCTACTACAACGAACAAGAATTCAAAGCCCCCGATAGCACAAGGGAAAGGGCCGAGGATATCGAGCCCCCAGACCGAAAACAGCCATGACAAAGGGATTGTCTGAAGAGCTTGGGTAGGCAGATGGATGTTCTTGGAATGGAACTGACAAGCTTCACATTTGGTGACTAGCTCAACTGCATCTTGGAGGGCTGTGGGCCAGTAAAATCCTTACCGAAAGGCTTTTCCAACCAGAGCCCTTGATCCAATGAGTGAGCTGCACATGCCTTTGTGTATTCCGCCAGTAGTTCCTTTCCTTCTTCCCAGCAAATGCACTTCAATTTCATACCGTTGGGCCTTCTTCTATATAGTGTGTCATCCACGAATTGATACATACTGGCCCTCCGGACCACTCTTTCAGCTTCTTCTTGCTCTTTGGGAAGTTCTCAAGTTTGGAGGAAATGGACTATGTGTCGTGCCCAAGTTGGAGCCTAAGGCTTGACAACACGGACTAGCGGCACCTCCTCATTCATGAGAGTGCGCTCGTCGACTGCGGGGACCGGTGGCCTGGCGGGAGGATGCAGCTTAGCGTCCGAAGGGGGTTGTTCCCGGTAAGCCCCCTGCTGGGATCCTCAAGAGGTTCTACCGGGAGAGGTCTGTTGGAGTCCAGTTTCCTCCTCTTTCTGGATATTGCTGCCGGGGATATGGAGGGCTGAGGAGATGGAGAACAAAAGTTCCTGGTTCCACAGGGAGCTTGTGCACAGCGCACTTTGACACGTGATCAGCAATGCTGTTTTCCGCACGGGGTACGTGCTCTGTTTGCAACCCGTCAAAGCGCTCCTCCAACTTTCTCACTTCCTCAACATATGCCTCCATCAATGGACTTCGGTAATCCTTGTTGACTTATCTCACCACAAGTTGCGAGTCTCCACGGATGACCAGCTTCTTGATCCCTAGTTCTGTTGTAATCCTGAGCCTGGCAAGGAGCCTCTCATACTCTGCAGTATTGTTGGTAGCCTTCTCCCAGGGAAAATGCATCTGGGCGACATACTTCAAGTGTTCCCTAGTGGGGGCAACGAGAAGCACGCCAGCCCCTGCACCTTGTACGGAGAAGGCACCATCGAAATACATGATCCAATCTTGGGGCGCTTCCTTGCCGGGGATAACTGTTTCTAGCACTTCTTCATCAGGGGTTGGCGTCCATTTAGCAATAAACTCTGCCAATGCTCTGCTCTGAATAGTTGACATGTTCTCAAGCTTCAAACCAAAGCTAGATAATTCCAAGGCCCACTCCACTATCCTGCCGGTAGCCTCTGGGTTTCAGAGTATCCATTGCAAAGGGAAACAGCTGACAACCATGATTTCGTGGGCTTGGAAGTAGTGGCGCAATTTCCTTGAGGCCATGACAAGGTCAAAAATCAACTTTTGTATGCCAGAGTACCTGGATCTAGCCCCATGTAATAGGGAGTTGATGAAGTACATTCGGCACTGCACCACCTTCTTCTTTGCCGCAACCTTGGGACTGCCTTCGTTGCCTTGCTCTTCTCTGATTTGATCTGCATCTGACCTTTCCGGGGTGTGCTCACTTTCCTCCCCAGGAGGGACCCTGGCTGTGGTTGCCGCTTCTTCCACTTCCCGATGTGCCACTAGTGCTGCACTAACCACTTGATTAGTTGCCGCCAAGCATAGCAGCAATGGCTCTTGTGGCTTGGGAGCGACCAAAGTGGGCACAGAGGATAAGTAGGTCTTCAAATCTTGCGTTGTAGCATCAGCTTCTAGAGTCTATTCCATGGGTCATGCTTTCTTCAAGATTTTGAAAAACGGCAAGGCATGTTCAGCAAACTTGGAAATGAACCTGCTGAGCACAGCAACACACCCAGTTAAACGCCTTACATCCTTAACTGTCTTGGGTGCTTGGATCTACTTGATAGACTTGATCTTTTCGGGGTTTGCCTCTATCCCCTGGTGGGACACAAAGAAGCCAAGTGGCTTGCTGGAAAGAACCCCAAACACACACTTCTCCGTGTTCAGCTTTAGGTTTACCTTGCACAGATTAGCAAACATCTCCTCCAAATCCTGAATGAGGGTCGATCTGTCCTTGGTCTTGACCACAATATCATCCATGTAAGCCTCAATGTTTCCGTGTAACTATGGTTCAAAACCAATTTGAATTGCCCTTGCAAAAGTGGATCCAACGCTCTTCAACCCGAAAGGCATCCTTATGAAGAAGTATGTGCCACACAGGGTGATGAGCATGACCTTCTCTTCATTTTCCTTGGACATAAAGATCTGATGATATCCAGAGTATGCATCCAGAAAAGAAAGCAACTCGCACCTGGAGGTGGAATCCAGTATCTTATCGTTGTGCGACAAGGGAAATGGGGTCCTTCGGGTAGGCCTTGTTTAAATCCGTAAAATCTATGCACAGCATTCATTTTCCATTGGCCTTGTGCACTACCATAGGATTTGCTAACCTTGTTGGATGTAATACTCCTCTGACTAGACCATCTGCCTCAAGTTTCTTGATCTCTTCACAATGAACTGTTGCCGCTCCAAGGCTTGCTTCCGGACCTTCTGCTTGACGGGTCGGGCATGTGGGCAGACGGCTAGGTGGTGCTCGATTACCTCCCTGGGAACACCGGGGATATCAGATGGCTGCCAGAAAAACACATCGGTATTCACCCATAGGAAGGCAACGAGTGCACTTTCCTATTTGTCATCAAGGGTGGTACTGATAGTGAAAACACCATCAGCGCCAGCCAACCCCGCCGGGACCTTTTTCATAGAGGGTGTAGCAGCCTTGGACTTATTGCTATTGGAATTCTGCGGCAAGTCATCGACAGGCGCCGCATGCTTCGAAGAGGTACGCTTCCTGGATTCCTTGCTGGTGTCCCTGTTGGCTTTCTTCTTTCCTTTAGTTTCCTTGGCGGGAATACTAGCTTCAGCGGCCTCTTCCGCGACTGCTTCCCGGTACATCTTGTCCACGCAGATAATTGCATCCTTCTCATCTGATGGAATGGAAATGACACCTATCGGCCCTGACATCTTCAAGGTGTTGTAGGCATAGTGGGATGCCGCCATGAATTTGGCCAGAGCTAGGCGACCAAGAATTCCATTGTACGGCAGGGGGGTGACCACATCAAAAACGATCTTCTCAGTCCGGTAATTCAACTCTCCCCCGAATGTCACCGGCAACATGATCTTCCCCTTAGGACGACTCCTGCCGGGGTTGATTCATTGAAACGTGGCCATGACCTTGAGAACTTCCTCTGCTATCTAGAGTTTGCTGTTGACCTTTGGAGAAATCAGATTCAACTCAGCCCTGTCGTCAACCAACATCTTTGTGACTTTGAGGTTGCGGATTGTTGGTGAGACCAACAATGGCAAGAACCCTACCATAGTGGTGCGGTCAGGGTGGTCCTCTTCATCAAAGATGATGGGCATCAAGAATTTGCCGCTGGCTCCACGTCATTGACTTTACGCACCCACTGTTTAAGTTGGCGGTGAGAGGAGTGCAGGGATGCACCCTCGTCAATGCACACGACGTTAGTGGCTTTCTGGAATTCCTGCTCACTGGTTTGCTCTTCATCCCCTCCATTACTCTCATCATCACAATCCTCTTTCCACGGCCTCTGGCGGGTTTTCCTTGATCCTTAGGAGCCTTGTCGGGGCGACTTGCTCCGCCGCCTTGGCCCTTCCCACTAGCGCCATTCTGATTTTTCTTCTTATCCCGCTTCTCATATTCAGCCCTCTGTTTCTTGACAAGCTGCTCAACCTGGTGACATACTTGGAGATCATGGCCCTTGGTCCAATGAATCTTGCAGTACGACTCATCACCTTTCCCAGCTTTCTCGGCAGATGCGGCTTCCTGGCTATCAGTGCATGGGGCAACCTCCTTGCAGGGTACCTTAGTCTTGGCCTTCTTGCTGGTACTAGGTGTGCCCGACCCTTCAACGATCATCACTGCCTTATCCTTGCGCCTTTTATTGCGCTTGTTGTTGTTGTTGTTGTTGTTGTTGTTCTTCTTCTTCTTCTTCTTCTTCTTCTTCTTCTTCTTCTTCTTCTTCTTCTTCTTCTTCTTCTTCTTCTTCTTCTTCTTCTTCTTCTTCTTCTTCTTCTTCTTCTTCTTCTTCTTCTTCTTCTTCTTCTTCTTCTTCTTCTTCTTCTTCTTCTTCTTCTTCTTCTTCTTCTTCTTCTTCTTCTTCTTCTTCTTCTTCTTCTTCTTCTTCTTCTTCTTCTTCTTCTTCTTCTTCTTCTTCTTCTTCTTCTTCTTCTTCTTCTTCTTCTTCTTCTTCTTCTTCTTCTTCTTCTTCTTCTTCTTCTTCTTCTTCTTCTTCTTCTTCTTCTTCTTCTTCTTCTTCTTCTTCTTCTTCTTCTTCTTCTTCTTCTTCTGACTGGCGGCCTCGTCACCATCCACCGAGTCGACATCGACGCCATCTTCTTTTCCGAGGAGCCTCCTCCCCTCCTCTACTCGAGCACACTTGTCCACCAGAGTATAAAGCTCCTTCACAGTCTTGGGCAACTGAACGTTCATCTTGGAACGTATCCTACGATTGCGCATGTTGGACTGAAACACAACTATCACAACTGCCGGGTGGATGTCTGGAATGTTTCTGTTGACTCGACTGAACCTCTGCATGTACTTCCGTAGAGTCTCTCGTTCCTTCTGTGGGAGAAGCCCCATATCACTAGGCCGCCCTGGTTCTTGATGGCCGCCCGTGAAGGCACCAATGAAATCATGGCACAGGTCAGCCCAGGTTAAAAAATGGAGTTCTGCTGCAGGTGCATCAGCCAAGACCTCACATTTGGCTTGAGCGCCAAAGGGAAGTAGTTCACGAATACCTTCTCATCCCTTCCTCCGGCAGCTTGAACAATGATGGTGTAGATGCTCAAGAACTCTGCCGGGTTAAGTCTCCTGTCATACTTCTCTCGTATATCTGGCTTGAACGTGCGAGCGGAGGGCCAACGAACTTGCGCAACTCACGCGTGAAGGCAGGGCACCCAGCCTCGAAAGTCAGGTACCTGCCTTCGGCGAGTGCAGGCTCGTCGACGTTGGGGCCATCGCGACTATCGGACTGGTGGTGGGTGTTGGTGTCAAAACCGGCTGATCTCGGGTAGGGGGTCCCGAACTATGCGCCTGAGGATCAAACGAAACATGAGACAAGGGTGACACGATGTTTACCCAGGTTCGGGCCCTCCTAATGGTGGTAAAACCCTACGTCCTGCTTGATTGCATTTGATGAGTATAGGGGTTATAAGAGTCGATCTACCTCGAGATCGTAATGACTAAACCCTAGATGTCTAGTCTATGTGATTTGTCTTGGCCCTTAGGGACTAAACCCTCCACTTTATATAGACACTAGAGGGGTCTAGGGTTGTATAAAGTCGGTTTATAGAGAAGGAAATAATGCACCCGAACGCTAAGCTTTCCATCCACGCATAGGAGAGTCCCATCCGGACACGGTGAAAGGTCTTCGGCCTTATATCTTCATGGCCCACTAGTCCGACCCATATCAAATTGTCCGAAGACATGAGGACCCCTTAGTACAGGACTCCCTTAGTAGCCCCTGGACCAGTCTTCAATGACAATGTCTTCGGCTCATTGATTGTATTTTGCATTGCAAGGTGGGTTACTTCTCGGCATACAAGCAGTCTCTTGAGCAAAAGATCTGTATCCGGCTCCGCATTATAGCAAAAGATCTGATAGCTTTTTTGGCGAAATGTTATGTCTAGCCTTTTTATTATTTCTAACCGTTATTGGCCTCTCACTTCATGTTTCGAGGCGTGGCCTTCATTGACAAGTCTTAGCAAAGTAGAGATCTTGCCCCTTATTAGGGGATTTTCATCAATACGGGTTTGGGTAATCCTACCGTGTTGTTTGTGCGACCCCTTGGGAATAGGCGAGTTTGAAGGCTAGTGGGGGGGGGGGTGCTTGATATTCACTGCCTATATAAGCGGATAAGGATCCATTCTTTACCCCACGCCTTCTTCCTTCCTCAGCCTTCCTGTCCTTGAGCTCCAGCGCCCAAGCTTTCAGCCTTTCCCACCACCCGACTCTCCCAGCCATGTCCGGATCCGGTTCATAGGGAAAGTGGGTGGCCTCCTCCGTCACTGAGAAGGACATCAAGGAGCTCCGGGAGGCAAAGTATTTGACCGCGGAAATCGCACACCAGCTCCCGGCCAAAGAGCAAATCATCCCCACACCAGAGCCTGGCGAGAGGGTTGTCTCCATCCCCCGCTTTCTCTGTAAGCTAGGGTTTCCACTTCACCCCTTTGTCCGCGGACTCATGTTCTATTACAGGCTGGATTTCCATGATCTGGCCCGAAACTCCTTCCTTCACATCTTGGTGTTCATCGTCATGTGTGAGGCGCTCCTCCGCATTCCTCCCCACTTCAGCCTATGGCTCAAGGTTTTCAATGTGAAGCCGAAGGTGGTTTACGGGCAGCACGCCGACTGCGCCGCCGCCATGGTGAGCAAACTCCCCAAAACCACTTGGCCCAAGGGGGCTTTTGTGGACACCGTGAAGGTGTGGCAGGAGGAGTGGTTCTATATCACCGAGCCATATGGTACCAAATGGGCAGCTGCCCCTGAATTTAGATCTGGGCCTCCCATGCGGCTTGCATCTTGGACCAACAAGGGTCTACACTGGGGATTGACCGACAAAGTGATGATGCTGCAAAAGCGCATCAAGAGCATGATAAATAAACACACCAGTCTCACCGACGTGATTCAGGTGATGCTCTTCCGCCGGATCCTCCCATGCCAACATGGACCTCTCAGCATGTGGGAGTTTAATCCGGACGGCTCCGGACCCTGCAGCACTTTCTCGGTACAACCCACGAAGAGATCTAGAAATTGCTTTTTAAAGCCCAGAAGTCGTGGCCGGAGAAGACCAAAGATATTGCTCTTGACAGCGCACATCCATTAACTGAGGTAAGCTTCTTTCTTCCAAACATAATTTCGATCCATAAGTCTAGGGGTATACTGAGACACCATTCCTTTATTCAGGGCTAGATAGTGAAGGCGGAGCAGATCAGGTGTTCAGCACCGCTACCAGAAAACCCAACCGATCCTTTGCTGATGAGGATGCTGGTCCCAGCGCCGTATCAGGCGCCAAAGAAGAAGGCTAAGAAGAAGGGCAAGGAGGCGAAAAGCGGCCTTCGTCGCAAAGGTACTTCAGACGCTATGTCTGGAGATATCGTAGCTCTCTCCTCCCACGAGGGAGATGAAGAGGAAGAGGAGGAGGAGGAAGAAGAAAAGGGCGGCTTCCGCAAACCTAGAGGCAGAGGCGTCCAAAAGGGGAAGATATCCCTCTCGGATGGCTCGGACTCGGATGTCGAAGCCATCCCCTAGCGGCACCCCAGGGCAAAGCACCTGGCCGAATCATAAGCCTTCAAAAATGCTGCACATATATCCGGTCTTTTACAATTTGTAAGATAACATATCATTATGTGTTCCAGTCTGGCCTGTGATCTCCCTCAACAATCATCGTCTTTGGGGGACTTTCTGGCACCGGAGATGGTGGAGAGCGAGACGCCTCCGCGAGCTTCTCCGCCACATGCCGTGGATTACACTGAGGTGTTATCCCAAAGGACTTCTCCAGGCCAGGAAGAAGTGCGGGAGGTCGTCAAGACGGCGCCAGAGGGTAATGCCTTGGCTGCCGAAAACATGAGGGAACCCACCCCTATGGAGACTGACGACGGGGGCCACGACCAACCTGGCCCCTAGCCGAACACAATCCCGGAGACCAGTACGACTCCGGAATCAAGTGGGCAACCCCCTTGACGGAGGGGGGAGCACCGACTCCACCAGCAACCTCCATCAACCCGGAGGCGTCGGACGATCTGACGGAAGCACTTCGATGTGCTTCCGTCGTATAAGAGCACCGTACCCTGATGGGCTTGGTGGTTGAGAAGATTCAGTCCGCCCAGAGCGGGCTGAATAAAGCCTTTAACAGCCTACTGACAAGCTTTGAGGTATGCGATGTAAGACACCTTTTATGTGAAAAAACTTGTTTTCTGTATACAGATAGTAGCCCCTGAGACTATGTACGGTTTTGGACAAAATTGAACAAAGGATCAAATGAATATCTCAGAAAGTGACATACATATCTATTAAATGTACATGCTGCCCTGTTGGCGGTGGCCGCCCAGGCCGCTGAAGTTTCTGAGCTCAAATAGAAGCTGAAACTGGCCGATGACGACCTCGACCGTATTAACAAACGGTTCGATGAGGCACAAGGTACATACTTGTACGATTGAAATTATATTCAAGGAGTTTTAAGCTAACACACTTGCTTATGTAAATGATTTGAAGGTAGTGCGGCCGAGGTTGAGATTCTCAAGGGCGCCCTATCGCAAGTCCGAAAGCACGAGCAGGAGAGTAGTGCAGCTGCTGATAAAGTGGCTGCAGATTTATAGGCCGAATAGGCCACCCACCGCCAGTATGAGGAGAGGCTGACCGAAGTCGAGTAAGAGCTCAAAGATGCTACTCGTAAGTGTGAGGCCTTGGAGAAGGAGAATAAGGCTCAAGTTGCCGAACTCTCCAAGGCTCTTCAAGAGGCCAGGGAACCGCGGATTGAGTCCCGTGCGGCTTGCGAGGAGATCAAGCAAGCTGAGCAGATAGCAGTGGGTAAGCCCTTTCTTTTGCAGAGTAAATTCGGCACTCAAGAATATGCCCCGCTTACTCGCTTATGGAGTTCTCCAGATGCATTTGCCGATCTTCCGGGGAGCGACGCTGACGCTACGAAGTTTTCTGGTCCCAAGAGGGGAACATGACGGAGAAACTCTTCTGGTCGCAGTACCTGTCGCCGGAGCATCCAACGCTATTGAATGACCAGATGATGCAGCTGGCGGAGCTGCATAGGATGTCCGGATTTGCCATGAAGGACATCATAGTCCGGTTATGGCCAGCCGAACCCATTCTTGGCAGCTACTTCGGCTTGGTCCGGCGGCTTACCGATGCCCTATCGTGAATTGAAGCTGTTAAGAGCTCCTCGTGTATTGAGGGTGCCCGGATGGCCTTTGCCCGCGTCAAGATGCATTGGGAAAAGATGAAGGCCCTTGTCGTAGTAGTTGAAGGGCCACCAGAAGGCAAGGACTATCTTAAGCTGGAGCGCTATTTAGAAGATTTCCTAGAAGGAGACCGTTTGATAGAGGGTCAATGCTCGAAAGATATGATATTTGAATGAATGTATCCGGGCTGCATTGAATGTGTGTTATGAAACAAGCTCTTTGTATAATATGTTTGATTTTTTATCGCAAATTATTTTCCTCCTATGCGGCCGTTTGTTGTATCTGAAAGTTTGCCAGTCGTCGGCTTCAGCCCCCATGTAGATACTACGGGGGTGTTCGGAATAGCACGTGACCACTCTTGTCCCAACGTCTTGGTCCGTAAAGGAGGTGATCGTGCAGCGAAAGAGGCAACTAGACTATGCCATAGGAGTTTGATAATGGGATTATAGGCTTAGCCCCAGGTGTTGTTCGGCTATCCGAACTTGAGTGCTTTAGACGCCTGACCGGGTGAAGGCCAGTCCTTTGTGTAATACGGAAAAATCATGAAAAGATTTAATAAGTCACCGAACCGCTGACCAGCTTTCCCCATATCATGACAGTCAGTTTTCGGCTTTCTCTACTGAGATGTTTGACCGGACGAGCCAGAAACAAAATCGCAGTAGTTCTCCCTTTACTACCTTAGCCAAACAAGCGGAACGTAAGGTGGTAACCACGGGAGCCGGGCAACCCAACTATTGACCAAAGACATGATTCCAAGCCGATGCATATAATGCGGTATTCGGGACGCCGAAGTGTACTATGAAAGTGTTCGGACTTTTTGTTTCTGAATATTTGTGGCCGAATAGAGCCCCTGGTAATTAATGCCAATGTGTATATGGCAATCAGCCATGAAGATGGAATACAGATTATGGAATAGGCCAATACCGAAGAAGGTAGGACAAAACTATTTCCACTATATTCTGATTGATATGTCGGACGTGCTCTTTACAGAGGATTCCATAATTATCAAGGCCATTTTACATGCCGATAATTCAAGGGAAGCTCTATACAGGGCCTAAAAAGGAAAAGGTGGTCTTGAAGATCCTTTGGACACACTGCTGCACATCTGCGCCACTTTTCACCTTGGTGTAGGATCCTTTGAGAGGATCAATCAATCGAGGATACATAAGGGGCCTGGAAAAGGGCCCTCGGTACCATCGTAAAGTGATGTAGGTTGTAAAGAACCTGAAAAATAGAAATAAGAAGAAAAAAGCAAGGATATGAGGGTCTGAATATGTCGGCGTCTGGGAACGGGGGTACCCAGACTTGCCTACCCGCGGCCTAGGGCGTGGCTCATCCAGCGGCCTGGTATGGCCCATCTTCATCAACAACCACTCAAGACCCTCGCGAGGGGCCAAGCCTCCACTACAAAAAATACACTTCCGTGATGATACGTGTTTATCACAGTAGGTCACGTTTTCTGTCATGCATGTACATACATGACAAATTTATGACAGAATGAAGATAGTCATACCCGTGCTGTCGTAGAAGTGTTCCATGACATTACCAAAATTATAATCACGGAAGTGTTCACTTCCATGATGATAAATCACGCGTCATAGAAGTGCTTTCGTCAAGGGTGACCGACACGTGGCATCCACCGTAACGGGACGCCGTTAAGCTATCAGGTCCGGTTTTGGATCCGATAACCCGCTAACAGCCACGACCAATGCCGAGTTTCCACGTGTAAAATTCTCATTGGCCGACAGAACCACCGTCAGCTCCGCGTTGGCACAAGTGTCACTCATCCAACGGTCGAGATGGGCCTATGATATGTTGACACATGGACGGGCCCAAAACTGGCCCATAAAGTTTAAATGGGCCGGCCCAACTAAACGCCCACAAGATTTAGCGGACCATAATGGGCCGGCCCAGCTAAATGCCCACAAGATTTTGCAGACCATAGTGGGCCGGCCCAGCTAAAGGCTCAACATTCTCAGTTAAGGCCCATAGGGCTAGTGTCAAATCAGCCCGTCAAACGGTCTGTCCTAAACTTGTCATCATCGCGGCCCATGGTCACTTCTGGCCCGTTAACAGTCCTCTAAGTATATGGGACGAATTATGGCCCAGTGTATTTCCGGCATGTTAAAGGTCCTGCTTCATTTGGGCCCATTTACAGGCCATTGAAACTTTCGGCCCATAAACAACCGTGAAGGATTTGGGACATATTTGGCCATGTCTGACATTCGGCCTGTTAGAGGCCCACTATAGATTTGGGCCACTTTCGGCCTGTTGTGCTTTTCGGCCTGTTAGCGTCGGACGAAATCCATGGGCCATATGTGGCCCAACGTCACATCGGGCCCATTAATGGCCCATATAAAAATGACGATAATCTAGCCCGACCGAACTTCCGGCCTGTTAAAGGCCCGAGTATTAGGTTGGCGCATTTATGGCCCGTCCGAATTTTGGCCTGTGAAAGATCCGCATCGTAAATGGGCCACCATTTTGGCCTTCTAAGACCAGTGGGTTATTTGGCACAATCAGGGCCCAATCTTACTGTCGGTCTATTAAAGGCCCATGTTTTTATGGGCTCGAGATATTTACACCTGTGAACATCCTATTGTTACCGAGGGCCCAAATTATGTTTAGGCCTGTTAAAGGACCACTATGGGCACAAGCCTACCAGAAAAATATGAAAGCTTATGCTGGTTTAGGCCCAGATATTTTAGTGGGCTACATGCAAATTTCGTCCCATAATCGTTTTTAGCCCAATTGGAATGGCCCCGACGAATGTTGGCATGTTTGGCTCCTACGAAGCTTTTGGCCGAATACATTACTAAGATAAACCTACACTATACAAAAATATCATCGTAATTACTGCAGCCTTTGGCAGCATCATAAATGATGTATCACAACAAAATAAATTCCAACCATACAACAAAAGGCCTGTTGGCATAAAGTTTACAGTCCTTGCAGATAAAAGATCCATCAGATGTATAGAAGCACAAATCATTTGACCTGAGTGCTAATGTTTCAGGCTGTAGAATCTGATGGAGCTGCACGATCTTCACCTTTTTTCCACCATTGCTCTTGAACAACGAAGCGAATGTCTGATAGTCTGGTTTAAAAACCATTCATATCTTGACGACATTTGTCAACCACTATTCTTGTTTCCAAAACGACGTCCATTAGGGATTGGACTTGTGTCTGGAGGAAAGATATATCACTCCGTCTAGCAGGAAGATTTTGTTTAGTAGGCGATTTGGACGAGGTTACCTTGACAACCAACCCTGAATTATGCAGGAAGGTGCTTTTTGCACTGTTAGTGGAGAGATACGGATGCACAGCAGCAAGAGGTGACATTGTGCGTGTGGTAGCCTCATCACCTTCAGGTGGTTGTGGCTGTTCAATCATTTGTTCCATAGCTTCCTGAAAGTTTGAACTTGTAGATTAGTGTACAAGATAAGTTACTAATGAGACAAAAACAAAGAAAGTAGGTTACACGTGTATACATAACTTATTTTTGGTGAACTACTGTAATACATTAGCATGTATTGTAGTGCCAACTACATAATAAAATCACTTTCCGAACATCTGTGCATGTAGCATGCCTATTGTATTGTCTATTTCCTCACATTCTTTGACATCTAAGGATAAAGAGACATGGTTTAAAGTAGGATGAACATGGTATGACATCATTCATATCATGGGCAAACAGATATAAAACAAACATGCTATTTTATTATTGTGTGCGCACGTGTAAATAACAACTAGATTAGAGATCAAGACCAAAAGAATATCCTTCATCTCTTTTAAACCATGTAAGGTGAAATGATACGTTAAGACAACTGTGATGTAGGGTGGAACCCTAATCGGCTGATCTTTCACGAAAGGAGCAGATCTCGCGATGAACATGAAGAACACGAGGCGGAAAACGATGGGAATCACGAGGGGAAACACGAGAGAAACACTAAAACCAACAAGTATGATCACACATGTGCTAGATCCTCGAAACACAAAAAGATACAAGATCCAAATCCAACAAAGGACGATACATAGGGTAACCGGTTCTTCTCCGTGAGGAGGTCTTGATGTCTTCTCTGTGAGGAGGTCTTGAATCCAAGGTGGATCTTCTCCATAGAGGGGTCGCAGTCTCTCTCGTGCAGTAGATCTGATATGGATGAGCGAAGCTCTATCTCTAACATGAGCTATCACAACGCTAACCCTAACTAGAAGGAGGTGGAGGAGTATATATAGTCTAAGCCACGAAGGGGTAAGTGGGAAAGGGATACATAGGCCTCTGGCCCGACTCTATGCGCAGGCAGGCACCAGATGTTCGGGTAAGGGGCCGGATGTCCGGCCGTTTGCGGGAGGCCGGATGTCTGGGGCATGGGCCGGATGTCCGGGCAGAAGTGGTAGTTCTAGTCCTTCTCTGGATAGGGGATTCCGGATTTCCAGGAGGGATGCCAGATGTCCGGGCGTTGCTGAGGCGCCGAATGTCCGGGCACACGGGCCGGATGTCTGGCCATTGATGCTTCGGTCGTCTGTTGGTGCAGCTCCTTTAAGGTTGCACAGGCACCGGATGTCCGGCCTCTCGCCCAGATGTCCGGCCGTTGTAGCTTCAGCAGCTCCGTCTTCCTCCGTTGTCGCTTCCAGGCTTCCCTCGCAGATGGTGTAGTTGTTCCTTGGCGCTTGAACTCCTCCTCAACATCCTTGAAGCTCCGACAATACCTATGCATGCACACGGGTGAAGTGTCAAGTAGTATACCATCCTCGAAGGGGTCAAGTGAGAACATGTAAAGGAGATGATTCACCTTTATGTATGTGAAGTAGATGTCGCGCGTGGCACTTGCCAAATGGACTCTTGACATGGTGATGTCCATAGGATGCTCCGCATCGTCTCCCCTCCCTTGGGTAAGATCCGACCTCGGATCAAAAACCAAATCACCATGGGAAAGAGATGGCTTCGCCGTGTATAAGTGGACGTTCACCAAGTACTTGTCATCTTGAAGCTCGAAATGGGCACTCCCCAATGTCGCACCATCTTGTGATTCCTTCAAAAGGAGTAAGGACAACAAACACTTGGAAAAACAAATATGGTTAGCGTTAGTGCAAAACCAAGCATTCAAGAGGTTATTCACCAAACAAGTGTCGTCATCATGCAAAGCATATGGTGTGACAAAGGAATGTGACATGGCATATAAGCACATAAATTGAGCACAAGCAAAGATATCATGGGGACAAGCATGTAAATGTGAGGTAGTGATGCAAATATGTGTAACAAGAGAATAAGCGTCTACCTCAAAGTCATAGCAAGCATGGGCAAAGCGCTCAATGAAAGGTCTATGGTAGGCATATGAAGCATTCACAACACCAAATAAAATGAAGTGTCTAAACACATGGGTCAAGTGCAAGATAATCCAAGCATAATGTGCATAGGGTGTAGTGAATATAGTGTGGCACTCAACACAATAGAAAGAGAAATTGTTCATCATGTGTGAGGCAATCAAGGCAAGCATGTAGCAATCAATGAGACATGGCATATGTGAAGTGATGACATTGTTGCAACCAAACATATGAGAGGAGCAAGTAATCCAAGAACTGGATGCAACACACAAGGCATATATGTCATGATGCATGGAATGGTGAAAATGACAAGTCGAAGCAAGATCTCTAACAAGTGTGCAATCAAGTAGTCCAAGATGAACAATAAGTCTCATGGTGCAAGCAACACAAGTAGTATGATCCGTGATATCCATGCGCAAGAAAGATGTCACCTTGTAGGCGTGTCCTTGTGCGTCCTTCACAATGCCGAAGTACAAGCAAGTGCGATGCAGAATCGTCGTGGTAGAAGGTGGTTCGCTCTCAAGAGCTTAGATTGTCAACTCACGTGACGTGGAAGTTGACACGAAGTTCAAGTATCCTACACATGCACACAACATAAGAAAGAACGTATGCGCATGGTAGATAAACACATCATCCATCATGATGGTTCTTTTCTCTTGCACATAACCATTAGAAGCACAAGTGCATGAATAATATGATGCAACAATGTCAATATTCATGGCACTAGGTATATGGTGCAAAGAGGTAAGACAAGCATGCTTCACAAGAGAAATGTCAAAATCTCCAAATATATGCGAGAATGCTATGGGGGCAAACTCATTATCAAGACTAAAGGCATAGTTGCACTCAATACATGGAAAATCAGCTAGCATGAGAGAGGCAACATATGGAGATATATGACGGCAAGCAATAACAATCATGTGATAAGCATGTAGATGGTTGTCATCAACCGCATTAAATGAGCAAGTATGAATCATCGGTGATGCAACATAAGCAATCGTAGTAATCAAGTTGTGCAAGCTAGTAGTGCGAAGATGCAACATACTAGAGGAAAATCATTGCAATCATGTCATGTGAGAAAATAATAGGCATAGACAATGCACATGACATATCGCAAGCACGAACACAAAGCAAGATCATAGTATCATCATAGGCATGGGGCACAAAGCAAATATGGCAATAACAAGTGATATCTCCACCAAGCTTGCAAATACACATACAAGTAGTAGAATCAATCATCATGTGTAATGCAAAGCATGGGTCACAAATGCATGGCAAAGGCATAGGAATGAGCATATCATGCAAAGTGAACATGGCAAGATGGGCAAAGAATATGTAATGGACAATAACCCATAGCCAAGGGAGGATCATGTAGAAGAGATGCGCGAAGTCTTTGCGTGAAGAGAGTGGTGTGAAAGTCAATCCATGGGATCCCAAGTCATCATTGCTCTCTAGAGCTCATTTTGTCAACTCATGGGATTGTGAGGTTGACAAGTATTCGTGGGTACCTACACAAAAGAGACATAAGCCAAAGAAATTGTGTGTGTGGTAAGTTTACACATCATCCATCATGATGTGTATGTGCATGTGTGAGTTAGCAAAAGGTAAGCATTGCTCAAAGAAATTTGATGCATGGTATAAGAACATGTCATCCATCATGAAAGAATAGTTATTGTGTATAACACAATGGGGATGCCAATTGAGCATACAAGTATAAGGATCATGCAATGGACGGGAGTGATCAAAATCTCCTAAAATGTATGAGGAAACTATGGGGGTCTCCTCATGAGCAATATTGGAAACATCATATGGAGAAAATGGGCAACATCCAAAACAATGCATATCCGAAGCTAGGTGGTCATGGGCATATGCGACTAAGGATGCAAAGGGAGCATATCAATATCATCACAAGAAAAACAAATGCCAATAACCATGGGCTTGTCATCTATGCCATAAGTGCAAATTGGGTTAATCTTAATGGCACATGCATAGTCACTATGAAGAGATTGAAAATATGACATGTGGTCGATCTCATGCATAGCATATGACAAGTCAAGCGGATTGACAAACATGATGTGACCGAGAGAATTAGCACAAGAAATCCTATGTAACATGGCATCACAACTAATAGACTCCACATGGCAATCATCATATTCATCATAAATGGGTAAATCATCACATGGGGAAGTCACACTAGCATGAAGCATGGAAATAGGTTGATCAACATCATGCAAGCAATCAACGTCAAGAATGTCCACTAGTGGGACTAGAGCATCACCTTCACCTATGTTACCTTTGTCATTCCACTCATGTGGTGTAGGTGAGGTGGGAAAGACCAAATGGTGGTCATCTACATCTTGATGGAACCATGTGGAGGGTGCATCACATTCCACCATGGCCATCGTCTTGTCTAAAGGTAGGACGAAGTCGTCGATAATCGGCGCGTCACCATATAAGGGACCTAGCACCAAATGAGAAGACACAATAGAGGTAGAGGCCAAGTCGTTAGTGTTGGAAGTGGCCTCACATGACCTATCAACTATCTCACTCTCTCTATGTGGTGGTTCACTCACTCCCTCAAAATAGGTGCACTCAAACTCACATATGGTGGAGTCACTCATCTCACTGAAGTGGTGGGGGTTGTGGCTCTCCTCACATGTGAATTGTGGCAACACATATATGGGGCTAGTGGTGAAGTCACTCTCACTCTCAATATGGTGGCACAAGTCACTCAAGTCATCATACATCGCCGTGGTCGAAGGGAAAGTCCCATGCTCAACCATCTTGTTGTTGTCGCCGTGGATGAAGGCCGAAGATGGCACATCATCACTCTCGCCTCCTAAGATGGAAACATCATCCTTGCTCGCCACCTTGTAGCTCACCTCCAAAGCTTGGTCCTTGAGGTTCTCCATAGTCGTACTTGTCGCCGCACCATCTTGAAAAAGAGTCGAAGTAGACTCGGCATCATCAATGCCACAAAGAGGGATGGCGGTGAAGTCGGACTTGGGAGCATCGTCTTGGAGCTTGTCGGGCTTGGACATCACGGTGGTACTAGCCTCATGCTCGTTCTCATGGAGCTTGGTCATCGCGAAGTGAGCTTGGGGTGGAGAAGCTTGGGCCTTCATGAGTTCTTGTTCCGCCTTGATAGTACCAATGTAGTTGTTGTTGTGGGACTTGTAGTTCTCGAGGAAGATTGTCTTGGAGATGTCATTGTGTAATCCCATCATGAACTGGAACTTCATCAAAATGGGGTCGTCCACGCTGGCTCGTCGCAAGGCTTTCTTCATCTCCTTGAAGTACTCGTCGATGGACTTGGATCCTTGGATGGTGTTCTCCAATTGGCGTTGAAGTTGTTCCGTGTAGGTTGGAGGCACGAACTCATGCCACAAAGCTCTCTTCATCTTGGGCCAACTCATGTCATAGGTCTCTGAAGGTGTGTGAAGCCACCATGTGGACGCGTAGTCATGGAAGTTCCTTGTGGTGCACTTCACTTGATCTTCGGGAGGAACTTGATGTAGCTTGAGGTAGTCGTCCATCAAACGCTCCCACTCGAGATACTCCTCGGGTTCTTGAGTCCTAGAGAAAGGAATCGCATGGTCAATGTCGAGGTCGTAGTAGCTCGTGGAAGTCGCGGACTTGAGCTTGGGGCGCTTCTCTTGAGGTGCTTGTGGGCGAAGATGCCGTATGTCCATAGGCGAAGATGCCTTGAAGTTTCTTGGCGAAGATGCCAAGGGAGATGGTGAAGTCGTTGAGCGGTTGTTGGTGTTGAGCTCTTGACCTTCACATTCGTGGTGGTGATGGCGTCGATGTCGATGTGATCTTGCCGGAGATGGTAGCTCGGAGGCATGTGTTCTTGAGCGTCTTCTCGAAGATGAGGAAGACCGCTTGTAGGACTTGATGAGGGCTTTGATCTCCTCCATTTGAGCTTGCATCTTGGCATCGTTGGAGTTGTTCATGGCATCGAACTTGTCGTTGTTGTTGTAGACCGAAGATGAAATGCCTTGCCTATCCATCACTCCAAGAGAAAAATGTGAGTGGTAGAAATAGAAGAACGAATACCAAATGTACCTTGACCGAAGTTGAAAGTGGATCAATGATCACTCCAGTGTGGACAAGGAAATAACACAATTGGTACCAATTCTTGTCGGTTTCTCACACCTACACAAATAAGGCTTATGGTGGAGCTTGGTGAGGATAGTGGCACAAAAAATTGATGCAAAATGTTAGCAAGAGTCAATAATGTTGAAAGATATTCACAAATTCCCAAGTGATAAATGGGGTCGTGCAACCATGGAATGAGCTCAAAATGTGGAATCCACGGAAAATGCTCTTGTTGCACAACTCTAGAGAGACGCTAGCACGATTGCTCAATAAGCGGATACGACACTTGTGCACAACCTATAGGAGACAAAAATGCAACGACTTCTATCCCAAGTATGCTATGTATATGATGTTCCGGTGGTATGATCCAAGATGATCGAATATGGCAATGTGGTATGATGCTATGGCTATTGCTTACAAGCTCTTTGCTCTCTTTTTCTTAAAAGCTTATTATTTTTTTTGTGTATGGCCACAATGCGAAATGCACAAACCAAGATAGCAATTGGGTATATAGGGGAACAATCTTGTGACACAAGGGATGATATGATACCAATATGATATGGTATGTATGCAACGTATGGTGTGGATCACTAATGTGCACAAGTAACGTTGCCGGCAATACTCAAATGTCTAGTCTCGATAGGCAAGTGATGCAAAATGGGCGTGGGGTTATCAATGCAATGGCAAGGGAATATACAATGGAGGGATACCACGATACCAAGATGATATGGAGGTTACCGTCCGTGTCGATGATGAGTGGCGGTGATCTTGATGGAGATACCAAGATGATGGAGACTCGTCTCTAAGTAGCCGAAACACCTTAGGAAATGGAAAAACCGCGAACTCAAAATCTCAAATGTCAAATGGTGGTAGCGGGAATGCGGTGGTGGTTTTGTGGAAGCTCAATGGAATTGCAGAATTGCAATGATGGGTTGTGGAGTACGCAATGCGGAAGTGGAGGTTAAGGTGGTGGACTATACACGGTGTCGGAGTTGGAAGCACGATCCCTAAATAGCCGAAACACCTTAGGAGACACAACTCACAACACAAACAAAAATGGGTTAAGTCGGTGTGGAAGAAGTGTATGGTTCGTAAGCCTATGCGGAAGTTATGGTAGTGGTGGTGGTTGATGAAGAAGCAATTGTCCATAAGTAGCATAAACACCTTATGAGACTTGAATCACTACTCAAGCAACCACAAATTCTATAAGGAACAAAATTGGTTAGGTTGCGGAAGTCGGTGGTGGTTATGCGGAGGTTGTGGTGGAAGCCCTAGGCAAAGATGCCAAAGTTCCGAAAATTTGATGGAGTCAAATGGTGATGGTAGTATTTTTGTGGGAAGGGGGATGTCAAGAGATTTTCAACAAGATAAAGAACGTAAAAAACAGACTTCGGATGAATTAGTTATGGACAAAACGGTGAAACGGGCATGGCTGAAATGTCAGGGGCCGGATGTCCGGGGTGGAGCCCGGATTTTCGGGGCTGTCTGTCTAGAACCGAGCAGATTTGGTGCTCCAGGAGCTGGATGTCCAGCCGGGGACCCGGATGTCCGACCCGATGGCTCGGATGTCCGGCCTTTGGCCCGGATGTCCGGCCCGACGAATCCAGATCTCGTTTGGGGCGGAAATTTTCGAATTGGGGGAGGAAATTGATGATTTCGGAGGCAAAATTTGATGGATTTCGTGGATGGAAAGTGGGGAAACTTGGGGGAAAGATAGATCTACTCAAGACACAACGAATCCCTGGATCAAAATCAACAAAACATCATCAAGGCCAACAAATCACAAAAAAATTGGGGGCTATTTTTGGTGGGGATTTTCGAATTTAGGACGAAATCAACAAAATTAGGCTAGAAAACAAAGAGGGGAGTCTCCGAAATCATGATCAACGTGGCTCATGATACCAAGATGATGTAGGGTGGAACCCTAATCGGCCGATCTTTCACGAAAGGAGCGGATCCCGCGATGAACACGAAGAACATGAGGGGGAAAACGAGGGGAATAATGAGGGGAAACACGAGAGAAACACTAAGACCAACAAGTATGATCACACATGTGCTAGATCCACGAAACACAAAGAGATACAAGATCCGAATCCAACAAAGGACGATACATAGGGTAATTGGTTGTTCTCCGTGAGGAGCTCTTGATGTCTTCTCCGTGAGGAGGTCTTTAATCCAAGGTGGATCTTCTCCGTAGAGGGGCCGCGGTCTCTCTCGTGGAGTAGATCCGATATGGATGAGCGAAGCTCTATCTCTAACATGAGCTATCACAATGCTAACCCTAACTAGAAGGAGGTGGAGGAGTATATATAGTCTAAGCCACGAAGGGGTAAGTGGGAAAGGGATACATGGGCCTCTGGCCCGACTCTACGCGCAGGTAGGCGCCGGATGTCCAGGTAGGGGGACGGATGTCCGGCCGTTCGCGGGAGGCCGGATGTCCGGGCTAAAGTGGCAGTTCTAGTCCTTCTCTGGATAGGGGATGCCGGATGTCCGGGCGTTGCTGAGGCACCGGATGTCCGGCCGCTGATGCTTTGGCCGTTTGTTGGTGCAGCTCCTTGGAGGCTGCATAGGCGCCGGATGTCCGGCCTCTGGCCCGGATGTCCAGCCGCTGTAGCTTCAGCAGCTCCGTCTTCTTCCATCGTCGCTTACAGGCTTCCCTCACGGATGGTGTAGTTGTTCCTTGGCGCTTGCACTCCTCCTCAACATCCGTGAAGCTCCGACAATATCTATGCATGCACACGGGAGAATTGTCAAGTAGTATACCATCCTGGAAGGGGTCAAGTGAGCACGTGTAAAGGAGATGATTCACCTTTATGTATGTGAAGTAGATGTCGCACGTGTCACTTGCCAAACGGACTCTTGACATGGTGATGTCCATAGGATGCTCCGCGTCAAACTATGTATAAAAGTGAACAGAGTACCTGACATTGGCTGCAAACCAATTAGTTAAATGAACACATCACAGTACCAATCAGTTCAAAGGCAGGAGGAGTAAGGACATACAACAACGGCTTGAATTGGTGTGCTCAGGCCCTTCATCTTGCTGATGTGGCAATCCTTAAAGATTTGCACTGCATTCGATTCAGGTTCTTTTTGGTCCGCACAGGCTTTCCTCTATATTTGGAACAAGTCAATATAGATACGATAATATGGCACAGAAAAAAGAAGGAAGTAGCAGCTATTTACAAGAGCCTCGCAGTGTGCAATATAGCAACGAGATCGTGTTGTCTGTTGGAATTTCACTTTCGAACGGTTGGTCTTGTTCTTTAAACAGTTAGCCTAGAAGAAGATACACTTGTAAGGCACATAGATAAATACAAGTTCAATATGTGGTCTGATCAAATACATATAGCCTACCTGATACTTTGGATCAGACCAGTGTTTAACGAGGGCTGTCCAGTCTTCATCTGTAATATATTCCAATGGAGATGTTTGGGCGATTTCATTGTTAGCCTTGCCTTCAAAGTGAGATTTTCTAAGGTGGTACCGATACTGTCACAGAGCAGACTGAAAAACATGAGTGCATGCTTGTTTAGTTCCATCATCTTTCGGATCCAACTTGAACCTCATCTGTTGAAAAAAGAATGTGAGTCTTATTTGGAGGAAGCTAGAAAGTATGGGACAGAGCAAGACAATATTACTAATTGCGATGAATAGCATTACTTATGGATAAATGCTCAAGGAAGGTGTGAAACTGGGTATTGTCTTTCTCATTCCTGTACTAGATCCACGTTGGGAGGATACGTGCATGACACCTAACGGCAATGGCTGCCTCTGATACTAACTTTGCTGACTCTATAGCATCACGTGGCCTTTTTAAACCTGCCTCAAAATGGATCTCCATTCTTCCTCCTTTAAATTTTGTTAATCTGTCAAGCATTATCCCTGATGTCTGTTTTCGCTTGGCCGTGGTGCTAGTTTAACAATGAATATGGAAAGTGTTAGTGTACATCAAACTGTGAGAGTACATATAAAGGAGCATGCAACTGCAACTTGTCTCGGTCAGGTATCGTCTTGGTGTTGATGCTCATGAGGTTCATATAATCTTGCCAAGTCCTGTTGTGTCAGCAGTGCTTCGGAAGTAGTGTTAGGTGTGAAGGAAGCTTAGGAACTGGCCAGTTCTGGAGCAATAAACAAGTAACTCGTTGAGATGCTGGTACAGTTGAAGCGGATGCTGCAGCTGATGGAGCAGGTGATACTGTGTTTGTAGATTTAGTCGGTGGACTTGGACCTTCTACTGCACTATAAGTACCAGCAGAATCTGGACGGCAGATCCTTTTCCGTTTCTCCCGACGAGTAACACCACTCCCTACTATATTATTTTCCTTGCTCTTTTTTGACTTTGCCATGTCAAGCCGTACCCACAACACAAAAGAATAAAATCGCTCTTCAGAACTCATTGATGCATGATACATACAAGCAATACTTTGATGTAAGACAACCTTATGAGGATGGAATATGTAAGAAAAATAGGACGACATGACATATTCACAGCTACGATGTGTAAACTAAGCAGAAGGATTTTCAAGAAAATAGAAGTAATGCAAGCTAGACACCATATGAAAGATGCAACCAATATTACTCTGCCAAGTTAAAAGTGTCTTGTCATAAGTGGAAATTCGAAAAATTAGAAGCAGTACAACATAGAAATCAATGCAAGATGCAACCACTATCAAACTGTAATGTTAAAAGCGTCCAATCATGAGTGACTGATGCGGGATACACAACAGTAGTACTTTGATGTAAGAACATGGTATGATAGATAGATGCAGTGTATTCTAGAAACAGAATGCCATGTCATATGCACATGTATAATGTATAAACTCAGTAGGTGCAATTTAATCAAAATAGAAGAAATACAGGCTAGACAACATATGCAACATGAAACCAATTATCACACTATCAACTTAGAGCAAGCACCTGCGATGGTGGAGTACGGGAGATGAACTCATCATGTAGACTTGGGACTTCAACTTCATTAGCAGTAGCAGTGGCAAACCTAGAGAGTCCCTGTTTGCGTCGGTGCGGAGGACCACCAACATCCCCTAACTTACTCTTTTCCTTCCTATTTTCTGATATTGCCTTATGAAGTCAAAACCACAAGAAGATGAATAAAATTAGCTCTGCATAACTGGTTGATGCATGATACAGACGAACACTACTTTGATGCAAGGCAAGCGCAGGATAGGAGGATGGAATATATATATACAAAAAAGACAGCATTTCATATTCACACGTACGATAGGAGGATGGAATATGTATGAAAAAATAGTAAGCGGAAGGCATTTCAACAAAATTAGAAGAAATGAAAGCTAGGCACCATATGAACATGCAACCAATATCACTCTATCAGGTAAAAAGTGTCTTGTCGTAAGTGCCATTTCAAGAAATTAGAAACAGTACAAGCTAGAAGACAATGCATGTAGCGACCAGACCAAAACGGTCCAATCTCTGTGCTCAGGTGTCATCCCTGGATCAGTAATGCTGACACCACACGGTACTTGAAGGATTTATAACAGAGTAGCAATTACACACCTATTACATCGAGTGTCTCAAAAGAGAGCTTATTACAATGAATATGGCTTAAGGCCATCTAATAACGATAACAACGGAAGGCTTGGAAGATAAGTGAGTCCATCAACTCCAGTGGCATCACTGAGTATAGAACCACGACCTAAAAGCACCTTAATCGTCGTCTGAATAGTCTGCAACATTAACGTTGCAGCCCGAAACGGGTCAGCACATGGAATATGCTGGCAATGTAACACATAGAGAACAATGAAAGAAATAGGATATATTACATGCATATTTGGCTGGTGGAAAGCTCTATGGTTACAGCTTTGTGTAAAGCCAATTTTTCCCTACTGCAAAGGAATAAATTTTATTTAACTATCATGGTAGTTGTTAAACATTGAGAATGGTTGACAACATTCTCAATCCCAATTAAGCATCATCAAAAACCCAACAAAATTAATTTTAGAGTAACATGACGAGATTCACATGATAATCCAGGTACTAGATACTCAAGATGTCCATAATCGGGGAGACGGCAAACCATGATTAGTTTATACACTCTGCAGAGGTTTGCGCACTTTTCCCCACAAGACTCGATCTCCTCCGTTGGGATTCTCGCACTACATGTTGTTTGAGAAACGGATGACCGAGACATAGTCTTTCAGAAGCGCTAGCACCTTATGATCGGGTAGACCGTTACACCTACTTTCCCCTACATCTGCTAGTCTACCACTGTAAGAGTTCACATGACTTACTCAACTATGCTAGAGCCCATAGTAGCTTGTGGCTGCACACGGAAGTTTCTAGCATGAATAATCTCATGATCCCTTTGAGCCTGGGTGGCGGTCCAAAAGAAAACAGGCAATCGCTGGAATACCCAGGTGCCTCAATCCACCCAGATGTGTATTTAAGTTGCCACCTTAGATAAACATTTTAATTTAACAATCTCACATCTGTCATGGATTTCACTCACCCAATCGACGTCTACTAGCATAGCATGGCATAATAAGCAAACGTAGAAGTAACTCCCAAAGGTTTGATAATAACAGGTAATAGGTACTACCTCAACTACTTCCCAAACCCACAATTTAATTTGATCCTAATCATGCAATGTGTGAGGGTTGATCTAATGCAATAAAACTGGGTAATTGGAAGTATGATCAAAGTGTTACTTGCCTTGCTGATGATCCGCGAAACCTAGCGATTCGAAGTAGCAAGCGGCGCACTCCGGGTACTCTATCGCAAACAAACAAGCATACAATAAGTACTTAGCTAATGCACAGGTAAAACTCAAATCAGAGATCTAACCAGAAAGTTCAACTTAAGAACTCCGGATGGCAAAAAGAATCAAATCGAACGAAGCAACGAAAGACAAACTGCAAAAGAAACAAGCTTCGTTTAGTATTATGGATCTAGGGCAATTTTTACATTGGAAAAAAGTTGTTTGAGTTGGTTAAACGAAAAGAGGGTTTCGAGACGAAACTCCACGCGCTTGAATCGCCTAATTCCAATAAACGAGCGAAAAGTTATACTAGAAAGAAAAACGGATCAGGAATCGCGATCAGAAAAATCGCGGATTTAATCCGAGAAAAAGAAAACGATGAACATATTAACGATAGAGTATCCGGAACAGATTAAAGCTCAATAACTAAACCGAAAGAAAAAACCGATCTATCTAAAAAAATGAATCTAAAAAACCGAAAAAACCGGTGAAAACCTAACGGTTTTCTAAATAAAACCGGTGGCTCGAGCTCGTCGGCGCCGAACTCCGGCGGCGGCGCGGCGGGGCGGCGGCGGCGACTAGGGTTTGGGCGCGGGGCGCAGCGCGGCTGGGCTGGCTGAGGCGGCTCGGGGCGCAGCTATTTAAAGCCCCGGCCAGGCAGAGTCCTGGCCGGTGACGGCGCAAAGTCGGTTCAGATTTTTTTTAAAGTAACGCTCAGAAAAAAATAAAAGGAATACTAAACGGACTCCAAAAATCCCGAAATAAATTTTCCCCGGCTTCTAAAATCAAGCCGCACAGGATGAACATTTATTTGGGCCTAAATGCAATTTTGAAAAACGCGTATTTTTCCTAAATTCAAATAAAATAGAAAATAAAACCAAAATAAAATCTTATTTGATTTTTTTATTAAATCCTCAATATTTCTTTATTTTGGGAAAGTCATTTTATTCCCTCTCTCATATTTTTGTAATAGAAATAATTGAAGATAAAATAAATAAAATCAAATGATCCTATTTTCAAAATTTGAGAAAACTCAAATATGAAAATAATGAAATCCCCAACTCTCTCAGAGGGTCCTTGAGTTGCGTAGAATTTCTAGGATCAACCAAAATGCAATAAAATATGATATGCAAAGATGATCTAGTGTATAACATTCCAAATTGAAAATTTGGGATGTTACAAACCTACCCCCCTTAAGATGAATCTCGCCCTCGAGATTCGGGTTGGCTAGAAAATAGGTGAGGGTGGTCCGTCAGCAAATCTTCCTCTCGCTCCCAGGTGGCTTCATCCTCCGTGTGGTGGCTCCACTGAACTTTGCAAAACTTTATAACCTTGCTACGGGTGACTCGACTGGCATACTCTAAAATCTTGACTGGTTTCTCCTCATAGGTCAAATCACTGTCCAACTGAATTGCTTCCAGCGGCACTGTATCTCTCAGCGGTATATCAGCCATCTCTGCGTGGCACTTCTTCAACTGGGAAACGTGGAACACGTCGTGAACTCCTGACAATCCTTCGGGCAATTCCAACTTATAGGCTACTTCTCCCATACGCTCCAAAACTTTGTATGGGCCTACAAAATGTGGCGCTAACTTTCCCTTAACTCCAAAGCGCTTAACTCCTCGAAGTGGGGATACTCGAAGATAAACTCAGTCTTCGACTTCGTAAACTGTCTCCTTGCGTGTAGAATCTACGTAGCTCTTCTGCCTGGATTGAGCTACCTTGAGCCTATCGCGAATCAATTTCACTTTCTGTTCAGACTCCTTAATCAGATCTGGTCCGAACAACTGGCGGTCTCCAACTTCATCCCACGACAATGGGGTCCTGCACCTCCTTCCGTACAAGGCTTCGAAAGGGGCCATCTTCAAACTGGATTGATAGCTATTGTTGTAAGAGAACTCTGCATATGGCAAATTCTCGTCCCAACTAGATCTGTAATCTAGGGCACAAGCTCTCAGCATATCCTCCAAAATCTGATTGACTCTCTCGGTCTGTCCATCTGTCTGCGGATGGAAAGCTGTGCTGAATTCTAGCATGGTACCCAAAGTTTCATGCAACTGATTCCAGAACTTTGAGGTCAATTGGGTTCCTCTATCTGATACAATGCTCCTTGGAACTCCATGCATACATACGATTCTGGTCATGTATATCTTTGCCAACTTTGCACTGGTATAGGTAGTCTTCACTGGAATGAAATGAGCTACCTTTGTCAAATGATCGACTACAACCCGGATTGAGTCATAGCCTGAACGAGTTCTGGGTAAACCCGTAATAAAATCCATGCCTAACTTATCCCACTTCCATTCGGGTATCGACAATGGCTATAGCAATCCTGCTGGCTTCTGATGCTCAGCTTTTACCCTCTGGCATACATCACAAACTGCTACATACTCCACAATATCCTTCTTCATTCCGGTCCACCAGAAGGTATCCTTCAAATCCAAATACATCTTGGTATTTCCTGGGTGAATCGAATATGGTGAATCATGGGCCTCTTGTAGAATTAACTTCCTGATCTCCGAATCATTAGGCACATAAACACGGTCTTCAAACCATAAGGTATCATGCTCATCTTCACGAAATCCCTTAGCTTTTCCTTTGCTCATTTTCTCCTTTATAGAGGCATTCTCCTTGTCAGTCTTCTGGGCTTCTCTGATCTTATCCATCAAAGTAGACTGAATCTCCAATGCTGCTACATAGCCTCTTGGAACTATTTCCAAACATAGCTCTCGAAGATTTTCGGCTAACTCCCTTGGTAAATCTCCCGTCATTAAGGTGTTGACATGGCTTTTACGGCTCAACGCGTCAGCTACTATGTTTGCCTTTCCGGGATGATAATGCAGTTTCATATCATAACCTTGATGAGCTCCAACCATCTCCTTTGCCTGAGATTCAACTCCTTCTGTGTGAAAATATACTTCAAACTCTTGTGATCCGTGTACACTTCACAATGGTTTCCAATGAGAAAGTGTCTCCAAGTTTTCAACACATGCACTACGGCTGCTAACTCCAAATCATGTGTGGCATAATTTAACTCATGCGACTTAAGCTATCGTGAGGCATATGAAACAACTCTTCCTTCCTGCATAAGCACTGCTCCAAGTCCTCGACGTGAAGCGTCGCAATACACCTCATAATCCTTGGTCTGATCTGGCAAAATCAACACAGGTGAGGTAACCAAACATTTCTTCAACTCCTGGAAACTAGCCTCACACTCCTCAGTCCATATGAACTTGGTATCCTTTTTCAACAACTCCGTCATAGGCTTCGAAATCTTCGAGAAATTTTCAATGAATCTCCGGTAGTATCCTGCGAGTCCAAGAATACTCCGGATCTCTCCAACTGTTGTTGGGGCTTCCCAATTTGTCACAGTATCAACCTTGGTGGGATATACTGCTATACCTTCTCCAGATATAACGTGTCCGAGAAATCCAACTTCCTTCAACCAAAACTCACATTAGCTAAACTTGGCATATAAGTGATGTTCTCTGAGCTTACCAAGTACCAAACGCAAATGCTCCTTATGCTCCTCTTCATTCTTCGAGTATACCAGGATATCGTCAATGAACACCACGACGAACTTATCCAAAAACTCCATGAATACTTTGTTCATCATGTTCATAAAATATGCAGGTGCGTTAGTCAGACCAAATGACATAACGGTATACTCGTACAACCCATACCTGGTGGTAAAAGCCGTCTTAGGTATATCCTGTTCTTGAATATTAAACTGATGGTATCCTGATTGCAGATCGATCTTGTAAAATACCTTAGCTCCTTGCAATCGATCAAACAGATCATTTATCATTGGCAGTGGGTGCTTGTTCTTGATGGTTACTTCATTCAATCCTCGATAATCAACAACCATCCTTAACGATCCATCCTTCTTCTCCACTAGAAGTACTGGCGATCCCCAAGGCGAAGAACTTGGGCGAATGTATCCTTTATCCAGTAACTCCTTAATCTGCTTCTTAATCTCCACCAAATCCTTTGCGGGCATCCTATATGGTCTCTTTGATATTGGCCCTGTGCCTGGCAAAAGCTCAATCAAAAACTCAATATCTCTATCCGATGGCATGCCTGGCAACTCCTCTGGAAATACATCAGGGAAATCCTTCACCACTGGTACTTCCTCCTGCACAACTCCTGTTAAACAATTTACTTGAGTCCCTTTTGGCACATGTCGGGATACATACTTGATCCTTCTCCCTTCTGGGGTGGTAAGAAAAATCGACTTACTGACGCAATCGATGTTTCCTCCATACATCGACAGCCAATCCATACCCAGAATTACTTCCAAACCTTGTGATTCCAAAATGATTAAATCCGAGGGAAACACATGCCTACCTACACTCAATGGCACTTGAAAACATCCTTGGCTAGTGAGGGAGTCCTGGATTAGGGGGTGTTCGGATAGCCGGACTACACCTTCAGCCGGACTCCTGGACTATGAAGATACAAGATTGAAGACTTCGTCCCATGTCCGGAAGGGACTTTCCTTGGCGTGGAAGGCAAGCTTGGCGATACGGATATGCAGATCTCCTACCATTGTAACCGACTTTGTGTAACCCTAACCCTCTTCGGTGTCTATATAAACCGGAGGGTTTTAGTCCATAGGACAACATACACAACAACAATCATACCATAGGCTAGCTTCTAGGGTTTAGCCTCTCCGATCTCATGGTAGATCTACTCTTGTACTACCCATATCATCAATATTAATCAAGTAGGACGTAGGGTTTTACCTCCATCGAGAGGGCCCGAACCTGGGTAAAACTTCGTGTCCCTTGCCTCCTGTTACCATCCGGCCTAGACGCACAGTTCGGGACCCCCTACCCGAGATCCGCCGGTTTTGACACCGACATTGGTGCTTTCATTGGGAGTTCCTCTGTGTCGTCGCCGTCAGGCTCGATGGCTCCTACGATCATCAATAGCGATGCAGTCCAGGGTGAGACCTTTCTCCCCGGACAGATCTTTGTCTTCGGCGGCTTCGCACTACAGGCCAATTCACTTGGCCATCTGGAGCAGATCGAAAGCTACGCCCCTGGCCGTCAGGTCAGATTTGGAAGTTTAAACTACATGGCTGACATCCGCAGGGACTTGATCTTCGACGGATTCGAGCCACTGCCGAGCGCGCCGCACTGTCACGACGAGCATGATCTAGCTCTGCCGCCGAACAGTGCCCTGGAGGCCGCACCCGCATCGGCTTTGACCTTTAATTCGGAGCCAACTGCACCGATCGAGGATGGGTGGTTGGACACCGCCTCGGGGGCTGCGATCCCAACGGCGATCGAGCCGAACACCAGCCCCGTACTCCGCGAGACTCATGACTCCAAGGAGCCGGACTCCTCTCCAAACTCCGAACCCCTCGCGCCCCTACCGATCGAATCCGATTGGGTGCCAATCATGGAGTTTACTGCCGCGGACATCTTTCAGCACTCGCCTTTCGGCGATATTCTGAAGACACTGAAGTATCTCTCTTTATCAGGAGAGCCCTGGCCGGACTACGGTCAGCAAGGTTGGGGTACGGATGATGAAGAAATTCAATGCCCACCCACCACCCACTTTGTAGCCATTGTCGATGATTTAACCGACATGATCGACTTTGACTCCAAAGACATCGACGGTATGGACGCCGATGAAGGAGACAATGAAGAACCAGCGCCTATTAGGCCCTGGAGAGCCACCTCGTCATATGACATATACATGGTGGACACCGCAAAAGAAGGACATGGCGATGGAATAGCGGAGGATGACCCCTCCAAGAAACAGCCTAAGCGCCGGCGTCAGCGGCGCCGCTCAAAATCCCGCCAAAACAAATACGGCGACTTCAGCACGGGAGATAATAATACTCCAGAGAGTGCCGAAGAAAACCCCCTCCAGCAAGATTTAGCACAGGAGGATGGAGAAACCATCCCTCATGAGAGAGCGGCAGACAGAGAGGTCGAGGACGATAATTATATGCCTCCCTCCGAAGACGAGGCAAGCCTCGACGACGACGAATTTGTCGTGGCAGAGGATCCCATCGAGCAAGAGCGTTTTCAACGCAGGCTTATGGCCACGACAAGAAGCCTCAAGAAAAAACAGCAACAACTTAGAGCTGATCAAGATTTGCTAATCAACAGATGGACTGAAGTCCTTGCGGCCGAAGAGCATAAACTCGAACGCCCCTCCAAGAGCTACCCAAAGCGCAGGTTGCTACCCCGGCTAGAGGAGGAAGCACTTAAACCTACATCACCTGCACTCGATACGGCCGGTCGGCCACCTCGTGGCCGCGACATAGAGGCCTCTCGGCCCTCCACTCAAGCCGCACCCCATACCATGGCACGGGAAAATGCACTGGACCTGCGAGAGATGTTGGAGGACGAGGCAAGGCAAGGCAAACAAGATCGATCTATGGATCGCGTGGGCGCCCCACGACTGGAGACGGTAACCATCACGCCGGCCATAAATCCGGCAGGGCCGAACACAGTAGACAAAGCTCATTGGAGCTACGTCGTGATATAGCCCAGTACAGAGGGGCCGCACACTCACTATGCTTCATAGACGAAATAATGAATCATCAAATCCCCGAGGGTTTCAAACCCGTAAACATCGAATCATATGATGGCACAATAGATCCTGTGGTATGGATCGAGGATTATCTCCTTCATATCCACATGGCCCGCGGCGATGATTTCCACACCATCAAATACCTCCCACTCAAGCTTAAAGGACCAGCTTGGTATTGGTTTAACAGCTTGCCAACAGGATCAATCAGTTGTTGGGAGGACCTGGAAGCCGCATTCCTCGATAATTTCCAGGGCACTTATGTGCGACCACCAGACGCCGATGACCTAAGCCACGTAATTTAGCAGCTAGAAGAATCGGCCAGGCAATTCTGGACACGGTTCCTAACAAAGAAAAACCAAATAGTCGACTGTCCGGATGCAGAGGCCCTAGCAGCCTTCAGGCACAATATCCGTGACGAGTGGCTTGCCCGGCACCTTGGACAGGAAAAGTCGAAATCTATGGCAGCACTCACGACACTCATGACCCGCTTTTGCGCAGGAGAAGACAGCTGGCTTGCTCATAGCAACAATATGACCAAAAACCCTGGTAATTCGGATACCAGGGACAGTAGTGGCTGGTCACGTCGTAACAAGCAGAAGCACCGCATTAATGGTGACAATGCTGAGGATACGACAGTTAATGCCGGATTCAGAGGCTATAAATCCGGTCAGCGAAAAAAGCCATTTAAAAGAAATCCTAGGGGCCCGTCCAGTTTGGACCGAATACTCGAACGCTTGTGCCAGATACATGGCACCCCCGAAAAGTCGGCCAATCAAACCAACAGGGATTGTTCGGTGTTCAAGCAGGCAGACAAGTTAAATGCCGAAAATGCAGACAAGAGGCCGCATAGCGATGACGACGAAGAGCCCCAGCCGTCGAACAACAGTGGGCAGAAGGGTTTTCCCTCGCAAGTGCGGACGGTGAACATGATATACGCAACCCACATCCCCAAGAGGGAGCGGAAGCGCACGTTAAGGGACGTATACACGATAGAGCCAGTCGCCCCAAAGTTCAACCCATGGTCCTCCTGCCCGATCACCTTTGATCGAAGGGACCATCCCACTAGCACCCGTCATGGCAGATTCACCGCATTGGTTCTAGACCCAATTATTGACGGATTTCATCTCACAAGAGTCCTTATGGACGGCGGCAGTAGCCTGAACCTGCTTTACCAGAATACAGTGCGGAAAATGGGCATAGATCCCTCGAGGATTAGGCCCACCAAAACGACCTTTAAAGGCGTAATACCAGGTGTAGAGGCCAACTGTACAGGCTCAGTCACACTTGAAGTGGTCTTCGGATCTATGGATAATTTCCGAAGCGAGGAGTTAATCTTCGACATAGTCCCATTCCGCAGTGGCTATCACACACTGCTCGGACGAACCGCATTCGCCAAGTTCAATGCGGTACCGCACTACGCATACCTTAAGCTCAAGATGCCAGGCCCTCGAGGAGTAATCACGGTCAATGGAAACACCGAACGCTCCCCAGTTGAAAGGGTTCGACTTCTTCCCAGAGCTTCCATTGCCATTTACATTCTAGGATTCAGGACATTCATTGGCATAATGTCCGGTCTTCTGGCACTTAAAGCAAGTGACTTGGCTCAGGTCTCTCTTGGCTGGGGTTGATGGGTTGGTGCGATTCTGGACATTGCTTCCTCCATTCCCATTACCATTCTTGGTGTCATTGTGATTGTGCGAGCTACCTCCTCCATGGCTATGCTGAAAATTTCCTCTCGGTCTAGGGGTAAAACGTGGCTTCTGCTGAGCTCCAGAATTTTACTTCCCTTGTCCATACTTCCTCTTGCGGTTCTCAATTTGCTGCTGCTTGCCTTCAATCATAAGAGCATGGTCTACCAACTCCTGGTAGTTGTTGAAGGTTGCGACCATCAACTGCATGCTCAACTCATCATTCAGTCCTTCCAGAAACTTCTCCTACTTAGCTGCATTTGTAGCAACGTCATCTGGGGCATAACATGCTAGCTTACTAAAGTCCTCCACATACTGGCCAACTGTCCTTCCTCCTTGGCGCAAGTTGCGAAACTCTCGCTTCTTCATGGCCATAGCTCCTACTGAAACATGGGCAGTACGGAAAGCCTGCTGAAACTGGTCCCACGTGACATTGTCGATAGGGAAAGTGGCTGTGAAATTCTCCCACCATGATGCTGCGGGTCGTTCAAGCTGATGTGCGGCAAACTTCACCTTTTCCGCATCTATGCATCCTGCCGTGGTCAACTCCCTAGCTGTCTTGCGGAGCCAATCATCTGCTACTATCGGCTCGGTGCTACTGGAAAACACCGGCGGATTCAGCCTAAGAAAACGGGCTAAGTGATCAACATGTAATGGTGGTGGTGGTGGGTTGTTGTTGTTGTTCCCCTGATTCTGATTCTGAACTAGCAACTGCATTAATGTTTTCTGCTGCTGGATCAACTGAGTGAGCTCCGGTGGGAAGGTAAATCCGGGGTCACGTCTCGGAGGCATCTGAGGGTTTAGAAAAGATGAGATTTAAGAATAGAGAGGGGTATAGAGAGAAAACACTACCCATATGCACATGAGGCAAAATCAAACAATTCACTTCATTCAATCAAACAAGGGCATACAATCGATCTAACTATCGCAAAAGTGCTCGGACTATTATATTTACATGGTGGACTACTACTACTGTTGGGGTGGTCTACTAGAAATATTCTTCGGTTGCAGACTCCATGATATCTGCTCCTGCTTCATCAACATAGTCATCATCGCTACCATCTGGATCCGAGTCGGTGTCATCGATGATGATGTAGTCTTCCGGGCGAATCTCCTTGGGTTCTTCGTCTTCTTCTACTGGTGTAGGGCCTCCCAAAAATATTCCGATCTTCTTGATCAGATCGTCAATCTTCCCTACTAATAGTTCGATTTCCTCTTCATAATCTTCACGTGTAGCCTTGAGTTCTTCCTCCAGTTCCTTGATTCTTGTCCTCGCCTTCTTCAGATCTATCATGTCGGCGCACATCTGGTTCTCCTGACGTCGAATGTGCTGGTTTAACTCCTAGATAAAAGATGTAGTTGATCTATCCTTCCTGGTTCTGATCATCTCCCAGTGCTCATCTTGGCGCCCACAAATCTGGTAGATAGTATCCTTGAGATCATTGCGGTAAATTCTCCAATACGTCCCATGGCGGTGTGAGCTGCCATGCTCTTTCCTAGACTCCAGGTTGGTGCATCAAAGGAAAACTCTATGGGCTCAGTGACTGGCATGAACGTCCTTCCCGGAACTTGAACTTGAATCATCCAGCGCTCTTCTTCTGGTAAAGTGGCGTTGTAGGTCCCGGTGAAGCTTGGTACTCCTATGCTCAGGTATCTAGTGACTTCCTTCAAGTGACGTCCAAAGGGTGTATCTTCATCCGGTTGCGTGAACTTGTTCTTTGCATCCGCCATCCTAAAAGAGTAGAAAAGATGAGAAGTCAGAATGAGAAGAGAGTGAGTAGTGATCTATGTCTTTTAGCTTAGTGGTCATGTCCTATAGTCAGCGTGTGCTCTGATACCATCTTGTAGCGACCAAACCTCAAACGGTCCAATCTCTGTGCTCAGGTGTCATCCCTGGATCAGTAATGCTGACACCACATAGTACTTGAAGGATTTATAACAGAGTAGCAATCACACACTTATTACATCGAGTGTCTCAAAAGAGAGCTTATTACAATTAATATGGCTTAAGTCCATCTAATAACGATAACAGCGGAAGGCTTGGAAGATAAGTGAGTCCATCAACTCCAACGGCATCACTGAGTATAGAACCACGACCTAAAAGCACCTTAATCGTCGTCTGAGTAGTCTGCAACATTAACGTTGTAGCCCGAAATGGGTCAGCACATGGAATATGCTGGCAATGTAACACATAGAGAGCAATGAAAGAAATAGGCTATTCTATATGCATATTTGGCTGGTGGAAAGCTCTATGGTTACAGTTTTGCGTAAAGCCAATTTTTCCCTACTGCAAAGGAATAAATTTTATTTAACTATCATGGTAGTTGTTAAACATTGAGAATGGTTGACAGCATTCTCAATCCCAATTAAGCATCATTATTAAAACCCAACAAAATTACTTAGAGTAACATGATGAGATTCACATGATAATCCAAGTACTAGATACTCAAGATGTCCATAACCGGGGACACGGCTAACCATGATTAGTTTATACACTCTCCAGAGGTTTGCGCACTTTTCCCACAAGACTCGATCTCCTCCATTGGATTTCTCGCACTACATGGTGTTTGAGAAACGGATGACCGAGACATAGTCTTTCAGAAGCGCTAGCACCTTACGAACGGGTAGTCCGTACCAACCTACATCCCCTACATCTGCTAGTCTACCACTGTAAGAGTTCGCATGACTTACTCAACTATGCTAGAGCCCATAGTAGCTTGTGGCTGCACACGGAAGTTTCTAGCATGAATAATCTCATGATCCCTTTGAGCCTGGGTGGCGGTCCAAAAGAAAATAGGCAATCGCTGGAATACCCAAGTGCCTCAATCCACCCAGATGTGTATTTAAGTTGCCACCTTAGATAAACCTTTTAATTTAACAATCTCACATATGTCATGGATTTCACTCACCCAATCCACGTCTACTAGCATAGCATGGCATACTAAGCAAACATAGAAGTAACTCCCAAAGGTTTGAGAATAATAGGTAATAGGTACTACCTCAACTACTTCCCAAACCCACAATTTAATTAGATCCTAATCATGCAATGTGTGGGGTTGATCTAATGCAATAAAACTGGGTAATTGGAAGTATGATCAAAGTGTTACTTCCTTGCTGATGATCCGCGAAACCTAGCGATTCGAAGTAGCAAGCGGCGCACTCCGGGTACTCTATCGCAAACAAACAAGCATACAATAAGTACTCAACTAATGCACATGTAAAACTCAAATAAGAGATCTAACAAGAAAGTTCAACTTAAGAACTCCAGTTGGCAAAAAGAATCAAATCGAACGAAGCAACGAAAGACAAACGGAAAAAGAAACAAGCTTCATTTACTATTATGGATCTAGGGCAATTTTTACAGTGGCAAAAACTTGTTTGAGTTGGTTAAACGGAAAGAGGGTTTCGAGACGAAACTCCAGGCGCTTGAATCGCCTGATTCCGATAAACGAGCGAAAAGTTGTACTAGAACGAAAAACGGATGAGGAATCGCGATCAGAAAAATTGCGGATTTAATCCGAGAAAAAGAAAATGATGAACAGATTAAAGAACGGACGTTCGTTAACTGGATCTAAACGAAGAACGCGTTCGTTAAAACGTACGAATGAGCGAACGCTCGCTAAATAACTAAACCGAAAGAAAAAAACCGATCTATCTAAAAAACGAATCTAAAAAAACCGAAAAAAACTGGTGAAAACCTAACGGTTTTCTAAAAAAATGGTGGCTCGACCTTGTCGGCGGCGAACTCCGGCGGCGAGGCGGCGGCTAGGGTTTGGGCGCGGGGTGCGGCACGACTTGGCTGGCTGAGGCGGCCCGGGGCGCGGCTATTTAAAGCCCCAACCAGGCGGAGTCCTGGCCGGTTACGGCCCAAAGTCGGTTCGGATTTTTTTTAAAAAGTTACGCTCAGAAAAAAAGGAATACTAAACGGACACCAAAAATCCTGAAATAAATTTTCCCCGGCTTCTAAAATCAAGCCGCACAGGATGAACATTTATTTGGGGCCTAAATGCAATTTTGAAAAATGCGCATTTTTCCTAAATTCAAATAAAATAGCAAATAAAACCAAAATAAAATCTTATTTGATTTTTTTATTAAATCCTCAATATTTCTGTATTTTGGGAAAGTCATTTTATTCCCTCTCTCATATTTTTGTAATAGAAATAATTGAAGATAAAATAAATAAAATCAAATGATCCTATTTTCAAAATTTGAGAAAACTCAAATATGAAAATAACGAAATCCCCAACTCTCTCAGAGGGTCCTTGAGTTGCGTAGAATTTCTAGGATCAACCAAAATGCAATAAAATATGATATGCAAAGATGATCCAGTGTATAACATTCCAAATTGAAAATTTGGGATGTTACAATGCAAGATGCAACCTACATCACAGTCCCAAGTTAAATGTGTCTTATGGGTAAGTGATCATTGCATGTATAAGTTGTAAGCTACACAGATGCAATTCAATGCAATATAAACTAGACATCATACGGAGAACACAACCACATATAACAGTTCCAAGTTAGAGCAAGTACCTTGATGGTGGAGTAGGGGAGATGTGCTCATCATGTACACGCATGTTCTAGAAATAGGAACACGTGTCATATTCACACGCATTATGTGTAAAGTAAGAAGATGCAATTCAACAAAGTTAGAAGCAATACAAGCTAGACATCATATGCAACATGCAAGCACATATAATAGTGCCAAGTTAGAGAAACCACCTGTGATGGTGGAGTACGAGAGATGTGCTCATCATCTGCACAGCTACGTTGACTGTCCAGCCTTGTGTTGTCTTGCGAATCTTGTTGGGAGGATGGCAGAGTAGAATCTGTAGAGATCCCCTATTTGAGTTGCTCTGAAGGACCACCATCATCCACTGCCGGACTAATTTCCTTCAGCCGTATTGATTTTGCATTATGAAGTCAAACCGATAAGAAAAAGGAATAAAATTAGAAGCACTGCAAGCTAGACACCATATGAAAGATGCAACCAATATCACTCTGCCAAGTTCAAACTGTATGGCATTTCAACAAATTAGAAGCAATACATGCTAGAAATCATATGCAAGACACAACTGATATCACAGGGGCGACTTAAAGATGCCTTATCATAAGTGACTGATGTGGGATACGCAAGAACAGTAGTCTGATGTAAGAATATCGTGTGGTCAGATATAGAATGTTCTAGAAACAGGAACATATGTCGTATTCACAGGCATTATGTGTAAAGTAAGCAGATGCAATTCAACAAAGTTAGAAGCAATACTCCCTCCATTTCTGTTTCTCCACATATAAGATTTTGTCAAAGTTAAACTACACAAAGTTTGAACAAATTTATATAAAAAATATGAACATCTACAATACTAAAACTATATAGTATGAACATACGTTTCATGGTGCATCTGATAATATTGATTTCATATTGTGAATGTTTATATTTTTTAATATAAAGTTAGTTAAAATCTACAAAGCTTGACTTTGACCAAACCTTATATGCAGACTAAAAATAAACGGAGGGAGTACAAGCTAGACATCATACGCAACATGCAACCACATATACAAGCACTTGTGATGGTGGAGTAGGGGAGATGTGCTCATCATCTACACAGCTACGTTGACTGTCTAGCCTTGCGTTGTCTTGCGAATCTTGTTGGGAGGATGGCGGAGTAGAATCTGTAGAGAACCTCCGTTTCAGTTGCTCGGAAGGACCACCATCATCCAATGCCTTGCCAATTTCCTTCAGCTTTATTGATTTTGCATTGTGAGGTCAAACCGACAAGAAAAAGGAATATAATTCGCTCTTCAGAACTCATTCATGCATGATACTGACGAACACTACTCTGATGAAAGGCAAAGTCATGATACGAGGATGGAATATGTACGAAAAAATGGACGGCTTGACATATTCACACCTATGATGTGGTAAGCAGAAGGCACTTCAACAAATTAGAAGCACTGCAAACTAGACACCATATGAAAGGTGCAATCAATATCACTCTACCAAGTTAAAATTGTCTCGTCATAGGTGGCGTTCATCAAACTAGAAGCAATACATGCTAGAAATCATATTCAAGACGCAAACCAATATCACACTGCCAACTTAAAGGTGTCCCATCATAAGTGACAGATGCAGGATACACAAGAAGAGTAGTTTCATGTAAGAACATGGTGTGATAGACAGATATAGTATGTACCAAAAACATGAAAGCGTGTCTTATTCACATATATCATGTGTAAGCTAAGCAGATGCAATTTACACTAATTAGGAGTAATACAAGCTAGACACCATATGCAACATGAAACCAGATATCACACTGCCAAGTTAGAGCAAGCACCTTGGATGGTGGAGTAGGGGAGCAGAGACTTGGACCTTGTAATGCACTATTAGTACAAGCAGAATCGGTACAGATGCTCTGTTTACGTTGCTACAGAGGACCACCATCATCGCCTTCCTTACTCTTTTCCTTCCTCTTTCTTGATTTTTCCTTGTCAAGTCAAATCCACAAGAAAACAGAATACAGTTTGCTCTTCAGAACTCACTGATACATGATACTGACGAACACTACTTTCATGTAAGGCAGCTGCATGATAGGAGGATGGAATATGTATGAAAAATAGGACGGCGTGACATATTGACATGTATGATGTATAAAGTGTAAACTAAGCACAAGGTGCTTGAACTTGTTAGAATCAATGCAAGCTAGAAACCATATGAAAGATGAAACCAATATCACTCTGCCAAATTAAAAAGGGTGCCCTAACAAATGTATTTGACCAAATTAGAAGCAATACATGGCAACATGCTAGAAATAATATGCAATATGAAACGAATAAAGGTGACTCATCGTAAGTGATTGATGCAAGATACAGAAGATAGGAGTTTCATGTAAGAACAAGGTTAACACATAGATGTAGTGTGTACCAAAAATAGGAAGGCATGTCATATTCATAGGTATAATGTGTAAACTAAGAAGATGCAATTTACCCTAATTAGAAGGATTACAAGCTAGACACCGTATGCAACATGCAACCACATATCACACTGCGAAGTTAGAGCAAACACCTGTGATGGTGGTGTGGGGGAATTGTGGTCATCAACTAGACAACTACGTTGACTATCTTCATTTAGCCTTGCTGTTTCTTGAGAATCATGTGGGGAGGATGACACTACACTCTTGAAACGAGTATGGCGTCTCACAGTAACCCACTGGGGTGACTATGTCATCATAAGTGATTGACGAGGGATACAAAAGAGCATTAGTTTGATGTACGAATATGGTTAATAGACATATGTAGTATGTATCAAAAACAGGAAGGCATGTCATTATCAAAGGTATAATGTGTAAAGTAAGCAGATGCAATTTAACCAAATTGGGAACAATACAAGCTAGACACCATATGAAACATGCAACCACATTTGACAGCATGAAGTTAAAGCAAGCACCTGGGATAGTTGTGTGTGGCAATTGAGATCATCAACTACGGAGCTACGTTTACTGTCTCCAACTGCTGACACTGCACCCTTTAGAGCGCTGAAATGCTTAGTGCTTATCTTCGAATTACACTGGAGCGACTTCTGTCTTTTCTTTTCTACATTCATCAACACTGCGTTAGAGTCTGAAATACCCATGCATAAAAAACAATAGTGTGAGTATGGGTGAAGTGTGTGCACAATTAGTACAGTGTAAAGGTAGCAGATAGCAGGTCGGTGAGAAATAAATGATGGGAGACAAATGATAGCTCTACAACATGCATGGCACACTAAATTACTACAGGATTCTATGCAAGTAATAGTCGAATGTAAACAAATAGGACAATCCATTTTTTCTGCACTGTCCAATGTACAAAGAACGGCCAGATCGCCTTCATCTACCTCCAACCAGTCAATGTTGACGATCTTCCTTGAAGTGCTAGCGACCACCGGCCTAGTCCCCTGCCTGCGCCCTCCCTTCGACCTCACTGCACCGCCGTGCTTGGCACCGCCCCCGACCATACATTCAAGCCCCGCCGACCTCCAGATCGGGCGCAAGCAGCTCCTGCGCCCCACACCCCTATGATAGACACCGATGCACCGCTTCCCCGGCGAACAGGCGGACTAGGTGCTCCACGCGCTTAAACGGGTGCTGCTTCTTTTAATTGCGGTTCCACTGACCCTGGATTGAAATCCAGGCGGCCTACTGACCTCTAGCAAAGGTGAAATAGTAAAGGGAGGAAACCTTGTGCATTTAGTATCACGAAGAAGATGAAGTAAGAAGCGCTCAACTAGTTTCTTTCGTGGGATGAATACGGTGTGAGTAGAGACGTAAGGTTTGCACGAATAAGGGAAGAGGAGTACCTCTTTCTGCTGGTAGTGCTGTGTCCTCCTTCTGTTTTTCCAACGATCTTCTTGTGGTTCACTGGAAACGAGAAGTTGTGGAGGACGGTGGAGCCTTGGACAAACCCATGGCCAAGTTGTTGAGTGTGGTGCGGTGGCCGTCTGTCGGCGGCGGGGAACCAGATCCGAGGCGATGAATGACAGCGTAGCGGGAACAATGCAGGTGCGGTGGACGGTTGCGACAGTGGAGCGGCAGTAGTGAGGCGCAGGATGGCGTGGTCGGAGTGGTTCTGGTATGGCACACATTGGCGTCGGCATCATGGAGGCAACTGTACCTCGGCTTCAGCTGCTAAGTCCTTGAGGGCGTTGCAGTTGTGGTTGCGTTGGATGACAACGTCGGGGTACCGGCTCCGGCATGATGGAGGAGGGCGGCGGTGGATTGGGTGCTATGGGGTAGAGGACGGAGGAGGCTGGGGTTTCGCGGCTGGTGGAGAGGGCGTTTTGGCGCCCACAGAGTATGAATGGGGGAAATGGAGGGAGGCGGGGAACTAAGAGGAACAATGTTTCGGTTTGCGACGCGCTTGTTTGAAATTTGGGGAAAGTTACAAACTTTGCCCCCATCTAAAATTTCAGACATATTGCAGGTTGGGGGTAGGATAGTAATCTCAGGTGTCCCAAATGTGGGCGGGATAGATTTCGGCCGAGCATGGGTGTTTAGGCACCCACGACGTATGAATGCTTCTCGGAGGCGGTTGAGACTGGCGTCTTGGTGAAGTTACAAACCTACCTCGGTTTAGACGTTTGGACATTGGGTCGATAGGCTACATGGGCCAGAGTCAGGGCAGTAATTTCCTACCAACAAACATTAGTCTCGCACGGTTTCGGGTGACCAGAGGCCTATTTGGCACTTCGTTCAATATTTGGAAGCAGAAGCATTAACGTTTTCGGTTCTCTTGAATAGAACTTTCAGGATTTGTCAAACTTCACTAATCTTTACTCTTGAAAATCCTAAAGCTACGATTATTTTGGAATGGAGGGGGTACATTTGAATATACATTGTACATGAGTATATATTAAAAAATGTGCAACTTACCTTAGTTCATGCATGGTTCCAGATATAATCTCCTTGGTTGCAAAAAAAGTTAGACATGCGTATGAATATATATAGCATGTTCAAATGCACAACAAAGATTGATGCCCCCTTTTACATCTGATTTACAAATGCCATTATCTCGGGTTCAAATAGATGAATACACTTTCTATGAATTCGAATATTCGAAACCCCCTTTATGTTGAATTCGACATGTATTCTATTTCGTAGCTAGCAATTTGGAATGTATCCATGCAAGTGAAAAATATATAAAGTGCTTCACACTAACAACATGGAGTGCACTAATTAATGTTTATATATGAATTGCAAAAGCATCCACTGCCTGTATTTCAAACCTCTCTCACTCTATGGATCGATAATATGAAATAAACGCATGCACATGCTAGAATTCAATAGAGTATGGGTGTCTGATAGACCAATTATCGTCCATACGCAGTTTGCAAAATTCATGATCTCATCCAAAAATAATAATGCCATTTATATTTTAATTTAATGCGTAGACCCGCCTTTTACACGTAGATGCACTATGCCTCGGCCCGTTCTCACAAATGCGCTATATCTCTCTCTATCTACCGCATAAGTGCACACACTTTATATGCATCGGCATTTCTCTTTCACACATGCTCACAATCTCTCTCGGGGTGTCGGGGAGTCTCACGCACATGCTCTCTCTATATCTCTCTCCCCCCTTTCTGACTACTATGTACCACTCTTTTCACTAATCTCAGTTGGAAAACACTATTCCTCTCACATGCATATATACACACGCACAGTCTCTACTAGCCCTCTATACAGACATATATGTGCCTACGTGTCTCCTGCACACACATTATCTTTAGGCCTCTCTCGCACACATTGCCCCCCAGACACACCTCTCTATTAGACTACCCACAGTCGGAGTAACATTGGTAGTAACATCACACATATCTAGGTTAAATAGATGATGTGGCATGTAATAAATGAAGAAAGAGATAAAAGTGGTAACATAGCTAGTTACTACTAGTATGAGTAACATCACACATATCAAGGCAAGATGTGTCTATAACCTAATAAATGAAGCGCTCTATGTTACCACACATATGTTACTTCCCACTATAGAGGTAGTAACATGGGCATGTTACTAGTCTATATTACTACCCATTGTGGCTAGTCTTAGTAGTTGACAGATATGATTCCATCATATCATTCGGTAGGATATCCCTGACTGTTAGGCTGGATGGTAATACGATGCAAAGTTTTACCCTAGTTCGGACCCTTGCAGTTGAGGAAAAAGCCTACTCCTGGTACTGTATATTAGTGATAGGGGTGTGTACAAAGTACACGTGAATACCAGGCATTGTGCGTGTGTGTATACTATCGACAAACTAGCCCCCAAGCTTCTATAACATACTGGGGGCCTAGGGTTACAAATCATATATAGTCGGCTTATCACCAGTGGGGACAGAGTCCTCCGCGACTCTGGTAGCTAGCTTCGTGTTGTACGCCGAGTCCTCCACATGGGTCTTTGTATAACGCGTCTTGGTCCAACCTATGTGGCACAGGATGGAACCGACCCATGAGTCCTCATATTGACCCACCACAACTAGAAATGATGTGCCCACCACACCACACACGCAATCAGCCACTAAGAAAATAAGCATATACAATAGTACAATGTTATACATGAAAGTTAATTGCATCGTGCATCCAAATTTTTTGTTCTGCATTGTGAATGTTTATATATTCTCCTAAAATATTAGTCACGGGAAAGAGAAACGAAGGGCATATCTCTCCTTGTCTCCACCGGACACCCCCTCTTTCTACACGACTTTCACGTATGCACACAAACTATCTCTCGGCCCTCTAAAAGTATGCATGCCCACGACACATTCACACGTGACGGTCACTGGACTTCAGAAAAAGGTCATTACGGTAACCGTATACACTCTTGTGGTGATCATATGGTATCTAGCTCATGATACCTCTTCGTTTTTTCTTGATGACACTGACGGACTTTGCATTTGATGCATGCTCCATATTTTGTTGACGACACTTACAGTCATTGTATTTGAAGCGAAAGCACGATATGGTCACTGGACTTCAGAATAAGCTCATCATGGTCACCACATACATTTTGTCGTGCTAACCAACATGTGGTTGGATGGTTAGGAGGACAGTGGTTTCTCGAGCCCCCCAGGGTTAAAGTCCCAGTGCTCGCATTTATCCTAGGTTAATTTCAGTATTTTCCTGCGATGTGCGTTCAGTGGGAGGAGACGTTCCACTCGACTACGAGGCACCTATGGTGACTTCGTAAAATCTCATGATCATATGCTGGCTCAGTCTCTCGAAGGTGCTCATAGGGGTAGGGTCTGCATGTGTGCGCTTATAGTGGTGAGTGCTTGCGCGTATATATATGAGCCCTTGCATCTGTACCATGTTAAAAAATACATGTCATGATTATACGGTCACTGGCTCACCCGTACAACTCCATATTTTGTTGATGACACAATCAATTGACCAGTCTAACGTTCCACGTGGCGCAACTAGTGTTGCACCATCGGGGCACGTAACCGTGGGGCCCACCTATCAGCCCGTATTGAAAGAAAGAAATGGTAGTTTGAGTCTGTACTGTGTTAATAAAATACACGGTCACTGGCTCACCATACAACTCCGTAATTTGTTGATGACACGATCAATTGACCAGCCAAATGGTCCACATTCAGTAGTGCACATTACCATAGGGCCCACACGTCAGCGCGTATATGAAGGCCAGAAATGGTAATAAATTAGTGGTCGGTGGGTACTCGAAGTCGTGAGACCTCTGGTTGGCAGTCGCCAGCGGTCGGGGGGGGGGGCATTGATTGGGCGGTGGGGTGGGGATTGCCAGAGAAAAAGCTCGGCACGCGGGGGGGGGGGGGGGGAGCTAGAGGGATGGCCGGTGTGGCGGCGGATCGGTGGTGGGGAGCAGTTTTGGGGTGGCGTGGCCGGTGGTGGCTGGCGGCTCAGGGGGGTGGAGTTTCATTTCGCATCCAACGGCTGGAAAATCTAATGACCAGAGATGAAGAAGTTAGTCGACTGACGTGTAGCCTCACCCCGCACGTACAGATGCATGCACGCAAGACACACACACATGCAGGCGCGCAACACTGACACGTACACATAATGAACACACGCACGCATGCAGGCGTGCAACACTGACACGTACACATGCACTCACGAACACATGCACGTACGCATACATGTATGCAACACTGAAACGTACCCTTGCACGCACGCAACACTTGCACGCCTCCATGCACACATCACACGACGCAAGCCACATGCTCAACATATACATGCATGCACCCTTTGTTAAGGACATGGATTGTTACGGGTATTAATCAATCTTATCTGTGATAAGCAGAACAATGATGTTTGCAACGGTCTTTATGAATCACAACGTATCAAATGGGCTATCAACATAGTAGGCTTATCTACATGAAAAGGATGACGTCACACTCAATGAACAATCATCTCTACTCCTATAAAAATGTGAGTTGGTGATGATGGTATGTCTGCCTTCGGGCTATATGTACCATCTGATTTGAAATCTAAGGTTGTTGAGACTGAGATGTATTGTGCCCAACCAACCGCCAAAACACGAATAGTCTAGAGGTTTCTTCTTCTCTGGGGAAACAGATTATTCTAGAACCCCTCCAAATTCCTCGCCATCGGCCCCTCCCCTCTCTTTCCTCGCGAGGGCTTGGTTTGAGTTGGGCCAGTGTCACATCTCTTGTATAGCTGTAGCTAGGGTCTCAATAAGTCGTACGTATTTAGCATTGAGATTTCCCTTGGAGTTGAGTTGATTTTTTTGTTTGCCTACATATACTACAGACCCTCTAATTTTTTTCTTTGTCATAATCGACAGACGGTTATATACACTACATACAGTTTTTAGGTAGAAGATGAAGGGAGAGCTCGAGGGCTAATATTGTTGGCACAGACGTTTTGAGCGAACAACTAAAAGAAGGGTCTAAAATATTGATTCTCTTTATGGTGGCATTGTATGCAGATTCTTGTAGCGGTTAATGGGGTGAGGACTGGAGGTGGATCATGTGCTAACTAAAAGCTGGTTGGGGTCGTCACAATTGCCAAATGTGTGTGGATGGATTTTTTATTTGCGACATGCTTTCTATCATATCAATATGGATTATGGAACAACAATGAGAAAGTTGAGTAGGGAGAACAACAAGTCTTCTGCAAGGTGAGGCTTGAACGAGGGGGTTGATCAGTCGGAAACCATAGGTTTGATTTTTTATTCAATGTGTCAACAATATGGCATCACTTTGATTGATGTCTTGTCTTTTACTGTTTAGTAGGCTACTTAAGTAAACAATTCTCACCCGATCTTTTGGGATTCCGTAGCGTAGCACGGGCATCATACTAGTCGGTTTATGAAATGCCTGCTTCTGACCACCCCGGCCCACCAAAGGTTCCTCTGCGGTGCGCTGCCTGCATTGGGTCACTGACATGCAGGCCATGTACCCAAAGAGCCCACACGTCAGTGGAAGAATGGCGCGGTGTCCTACGTGAGAGTCGAGGGCGCCACTCGCTGCACGCCCGGCTGAACACGCCTCCTTGCCGCATTCAAACGCCTCCATGAAACCCGCCCGTATGGAAGCCGAGAAACCCACTCTGGACACACGTCCGGCATTAAACGCAACACCGGCCGAGCTCCTCCCGTCCGCCGTCTATTTAATCTCCTATTTAAACATGGCCAAACGCCGGCCAAGAATCGCACACCTCCGCCGCTCCCCTATCTCCTCCTTCACCATTTTGTCCACTCTTACAATGGCTTACGAAGAGTAGTTATTCCGCACAAGACATTTGGGTAGGTTTGTATCTCGCACACACACCCACGTAGGTGGGGGACGTGCACGAAGAGAAGAGGTGCACGCACAGCGCATGTACTCCCGTCTCTTTCCCAACCACACCCGCGCGGGTACACGGTGGAGCTCATTTCTGTACGAAAAGGCAGCCCACGTGGTAATTTGATCGTGTACTAGTTGTCCACTTGGTGGAGAGAGGATCGTCTACCACATGTGAACAAACAAATTGCGACTTGACGCATTATGTTAAAAAAGAGGCAAACCATGTGGGTCCTACCTTAGAGGCAAGGCTTTATACACTGGAGTACTTTTGATGTGTCCCGTCAACTCGTAGAACGAGGAGAATCTTGCTTAGTATGCCGTCTCCCCCACCCACTGGCGCGGTGGCTCGCAGGATGAGGTGAAGCTTGCTTACTAGTAGTAGTACTGTGCGCCTTACGCCCGCTCCCTCGCCCACCCGCGCGGTGGCTTGTAGGACGAGGAGACAATTTTACTACTCCCTCTGTTTACTCCTCGTCCCTACTACCTTGGTTAGAGAGATTATCATATTGTTTGGAATATATATGTCCTTTAGTACCCCCTCCATTTACTTATACAAGGCCATTATAAAAAATAGATTTTGCATCTATACAAGGTCATAAATAGTAATCGAGACAAAAGTTACCAAGGTAGACGGTGAGTGGTCGAATTAATTTCGTACTCCTAGTTTGCACAAGTAATTAGTACGCTCGTTTTTCTCAAGAAGTTATGTTTACCGAGGCATTAATTAGAACGAATGCATGAATGACCACTAAATTTCCATGATCTTCTGCATGCATTGGTGAGTTTTCTCTTGACATTGCTTGCATCGGGTGATCTAACGCACCTTGAAATCCAACATGTGATGGTACTACTACTAGTAGTAGAATTGAGACTTATAAAACGAAAAAATGAATGTTGTTTTAGATGAGCCCTATAAACCCTAGTGGGTACATACTCCGTAAAATCAGATTTTTCCCAAAACTAAGTCGCTCAACCTTTATTTGCTTGTTTCCCTTCCTGCCTCCTTGCCTCGAACAGACTATGCCAAACTCCCCTGCCTTCCGTGCGGGAAAAGACCTGCCCTCGCCTTTTTAGTCCGTGTTTGTATCGATGGATCGCGCGAAGCAGTAGAAACCCAAGCCGTGTTTGTACTCCTCTGTCGATGCTCGCTTTCATGAATTCTGTATTTCCTGTCACCGACATGTGGGACATATAGCAACCGGGTCGACGTGTCAAGCACCAAATAACAGTGCAGAACAGCAAGGGGGACGCACCCCAGTCGTACCGCCCCAGTAGTAGTAGTAATGAGCAATGAGACGTCTAATCACAATGCCGCACCTTCCGAGATGGATGAAGCAACCATTATTTCACACTTCAGTTCGCCATCATCTCAAACCACATAGTATTGCTTTTGCCTCACGAGGGACACGCGCATCGCCTTGGTACATCATGACACGTGGGACCGCATGAAAGGCCATGCCCCCCCACCGATTTATCGGTAAAATCACCTCATTTTTACTACTATACTTCCTCCGTATCGGTTTACATGGCATGCACGTCGTTCTAGGTTGAGAATTTAACTGGCTATATATGTGATGAACTGTATATGTTTAGAAACTACATCTGCTTAATAATCCAATGATATACTTTTTGTGACATAGTAACTCATATTTAGTTAGTCAAATGGATGACCTAGAACTACGTGCACGACCTATAAACCGAGACGCCTAAAAAACGAGACGGAGAGGGTAGTTCAGTACGTATCTTTTTAGATCAATATAGTCGGGATTCACCAAGGAGCAAAACCAAGTGGTAGGCTGCACCTGTCGTGTTGGCATAGCAACTCAAGCAGGGTCAGTCCGCACACGAAATGGCGACACACTTAACATGACCCCTTTGGCCGACATGTGGCTCATCCACCGTCTTGTTCCACGTGTGATGCACCAAATTACAGTTTGTAGCAGCGGATGGAATTGGAGGCACCCCGGTCGTAGCACCGCAGTAGTAGAAAATGAGCATAAAGAAAATGAGCGATGAGGGGTGAAATCAAAAGCCCCACGTTTCCTGCATGAAGTTGGATGGACAAAGCAACCATCATTTCACTCTAGGGCGCAAGAGCATAAAGAAAAGGGAAAACCAATGATGCGTGCGACAGCTACCTAGGGCACCCTAGGGTAGGGGTCTCCACTACAGATCATTTTTTAAAAGCGCCTCCACTACAAATCGGCTTCTCCCTCGTCCTCTTGAAGAAAACCGATGATGCGTGCGGCGGTAGGGTTTGTAGGAGTACTACTATGGCGTGCGGGGCTATGTCGTAGTAAACGGGAGAGGGATTGAGTTCGAGTCAACGCCTTAAATATGTGTGGGCCGCTTGGTTTTAGGGGAACGAGGCAGCATTTTGGGTTCGGGGACCAGTCGAGATATAGTACGTACAAAAAATTGTGGACGTAGGTTCGACCGAAAGGTAATGATGCATGGGCCCTGCATTTTGATATACCCGGGGCCGCTTGAAATTTGCTACTCTACTCAAAACTAGTAAGGTACACATGCATTGAACGCATGAGATTTCGAAACCAAATTATGAATAAATACCCACTATAGCATGTAAAGCTTTGAGTCATATATGCATGATGTAGATGTTCGTTTAGTTCTTGTAGTTCATCTCATTCAAAATCAATTAGTTTTATAAAAGTGTTAAAATTCATGCGGTGGTGCATTGTAAAGCGTAAAGTAAAAAACAAATTATGGCAATTAATTTAGAAAAAAAATCAATTATGATACGGAAGATTCTAGAACAAAGGAGAAGTGCTTGTGTTTTGAGGTTTGTGCATTATGCTTAAGTTCAATCATGGAGTCTTCTAAATTGTACATGTGGCAGATCTGGTCGAATGTTGATGATATCCAACGGCCAGTAGTGCTCAGAGTTGCCATTTCTACACTGTCGGATTAGCTTCATCCAGCGACCATCTTTCAAAGTTATTCGCACACCATATAGTTCTTATGCCATAGTTGCATGTCATGGAAAAAAGCTACTAGTGGGTTGTACTAGCTATTTAGGAATAGAAGATGTATACATGGAAGTTGTAGGGAAAGAGATGACATGGAGTATCTCAATTCCTATGAGTAGGGATTGGAAAAGAGATGTCATTCGGTTCACATCATAGGAACTTTTCTATTGAATCTAGAGATGACTTGTATCTCAATTCCTATGAGGAGGGATTAGAAAAGAGATGTAATTTGGTTCATATCATAGGAACTTTTCTATTGAATATACGCTAATGTTTATTTTCCTTTGAAATTATGGGAGTATAGGAATCCATTCATATGAACCAAGTGGCTCTAAAGCTATAGAAATGATACCATATTTATCTCCTTTGAAATGTGGAGTATATGAATCTATTCCTATGAACCAATTGGCTCTAAAGGAAAAAATCCTATAAAAATCATATCATATAGAGTTCCTATGATATTTCTCCACACCAAAGGATGGTTGAAATTGCTGCAGGTGATACGATGGTCTTTCTTTGTAGACTCCTCCCCCATCTTTATAGTTACCTCTCGAGGATGAATGAACTGATATATACAGGTTATTCTACATGTGCAATTTGGTACATGAAAACTCAGTAAAAGTTTGCGAGGTTTGAATTTTCAATAAAGCTATATGCACTGCATTTTGGAACGGAGGGAGCATACGGCAGTTGCTAACACTCACGTGGAAGATTTGTGTGTAGGAGTGGCTATTATGTTAAATGACATGGCAAAACTGACACTGTCGGATGCCGATCTAACGGTTCAGGAAAAAGGCTTGTGGCGAATGTTTGTCGGATAATGATTTACGGACACATGCATTGCATTGATACGTGCCCCCTCTCTCTCACGCACACGCACCCTCACGAGTCACGACTCTCCCGAGTCCTCTCGCACCCACCATCTATCTGTAGGTAGACGTCACACACATATGTGCTCTTCACACCCTACCCTCAGAACTTCTAAAAAACAAACGATGCCGCGCACATTTTATTTTAGCTCACAAGTCACACACTTATACTATTACTCTTGTGGCGAATGTTTTTTGGGCATAGTATATTGTACTCTCATGAAGAGAAGCGGTGCACGCACGCACTAGTTCTGTCACACCCACTCGCGGGTACACGTAGGAGCGCATTTTTTGAAGCTGATACAACAAAATCACTCCACTATATATATATATAAGCAGGAGCCTTAGCGCTTGCTTTACTAGGGTTCCTCTCGTTCACTCTCTCATGCTCTCCAGATCTAAGCAAGACATAGGTGGCCACACTCTCTCTCAGCTCACGGCTGGTCACAAATCCGACCGGACAACCTCGATCGAGGCAGGGGTGTAGGTGCATCATGCACGCTGTCGTCAGCGGCGAGGGAGGAGACCAACGGCTGCCCGCGCGTCCCGATCGGCGGCCATGCCGTTCTCTTCGAGAGAGCGCCGGCTCGGGAGGGCCTCCGACCCCTTCTTCCTCCTTGCGGTATTGTGGCTAAGATGTGGCCTCCCGATGCCGTCTTTGCTACATGCCGACGACCCTCAGGTATATATTCCTTCGAAACCTGCCTTGCTCTACTGCCCCAGGTCCCTACTTGGCTTCGTGTGGATCTTTTTCTACTTCTGTCCGCTGTTCCAAAGCCACCTAGACTTTTACTATTATTAGAGGTAAAGCTAGTTCATACAGTCGACTCTAAGAGTTGGTTCAAATAGGGAAGAAAGTGGGAAAGTTGTAGCATGAATCTAGGACTTGGTTCTAAGAGGAAATGGGGGAAAGTAGTAGATACTGGCTACCCAACCGGTCTCTTGGTTGAAAAGACGAAGAAAGCATGGTGGATGGCGAAGGGTGGGGGAAGTGGACCTATCTCTTGGTTGAAAAAGGAAAGAAAGTGACGGGTGTTGGGGGACAACGCAAATGAGAATGAGCAGGTCTAGATTTCCTGTGCTCACATAGGAAACTGTCGCCGAGGAGATAAAAAATGGGACAAATGCAGACATGCTGCCTGAGTGTTTGCCGCTCTCGGCAACCACATCTGTCTTACCACTTTATGCCCCTCCTGTCCCTACGCCCATATCGCTACCGTTAATGTAAAATCACATGAAGCATTAAGCAATGCCACCTAATGTCACTATAAGTAATGGTCTAGTGCCGTTGATAAATTGAAGCAATGCCACCACCATTTTATGAAGTGCTTCCGTCTTGCTTTATTTCCCATGAATTATGTTATTGCAGTTACACTTAAATCTCACACCGCTAACATTGCTTCATCCCAATGGAATTGCACAAATTTGATTGCACATTTACTGACCATGTGCTACTCTCATGACAGTAATACTAATGGTATTGTTCTTCATGTTAATCTAGTGGCAGTGTTGATGTGATGTGATGCTACTTACTTAAGGACACTTTCATACTGTCAATCCAGTGCCAGTTATAATACTATAGATGCTGTTGTCAATCATACGCCACTGCAAAATATCTGTCACTGTTTAAATAATCGTATTTCGTATTTGCGCAAACAGGGATGTCTGTCTCCATATTGTTTCGGGATGTCTGTCTCCGTTTCGTTTCTATCCGCGCAATGAAAAGCACACACCTCACTTTTAGTAGAACTGCAAAATGAGATGGCTATCCCTCATTGCCGTCATCTAACCACCCATCTTCCAAGTATTCCTACACTAGTAGTTACTAGGTAGAATGACCAACGCAATATAAAAGAAGTTGATTCGTATGTTTTACTTCCTGATTGAAGTGTAGGGACGAGTGAAAACAACTGCATCCTAGTCCAGAATGCACTTTCTACTAGTTCATCCATGGACGGAGGACTAGCTAGCACGGCTGCACGGCGGTTTTTTGGACAGGTGCGTGGACAAGAGGCATTGTGGTCTGCTTATTTCTGCAAATAGCAGTGCTTAAATTTAGTGGACTGCACAAGACTTTCAGCTGGTCAGTACACTACATGATTTAGTTTAGCATTCCAGCTGAGAACACAATTATAATTGGTTATTCTGGAATGAGAGAACCTAACCCTGGATGGTGGCAACAAGAAAAAACCAGAGTAAACTCCAGGAAATTTAAGCATTCCGGGAGGCCCTTTGCTCAGAGAAGCCTTGCTTGTTTTTTCCTGATTTGTAAACCTTCTAACAACTTTGTCTTTTGCTGTGAACTAGTATATGTTTGTTATGTTCTATGAAATTGAGATGTATAAAATTGCTTAACTTATGATTTTCAAGTTTTTTTGAAGCCGAGTTTAATGCGAGTGTTCCACATGAACGCTGGACTAGCGTGTGAACATTTGGAATTTACATTGTGGCCTCAGTTAATTGCATGAATCAATGTAACAAGATACATAGTTGCTTATGTGTCAGACAGCAGATTGTTGATTGTTAGCTGGTCGATAGCCTAGTGTTGAAGCGAGCTAAGCCAATGTGCCGTGTTTTGCACAACTGCTTACAAGTGGGGTAGCACCAACAGTGTTTACAAGTACTTATGTATACGTCGGCGCACAATTCTTGAACGAGTACTCCATTTCATCAAAACACACATTGCTCATATGATAAACCGTGACAACTTATGTCGTACCATGCCATATTCATGAAAAAACTAGTGAGGACGCATCTGTTTCGGCAACAATTACGATGGTTCTCACATGATTCACGGGCACACAAAAGTAGCAGCAGTTCCCATAGACGGATTCAAACTAGCGAGGGCTCGATAACAGGCAAGGTTCAGATAATTAGACACAATCCAAACTACTATTAAACACTAGCTGGGGCAACTATTTCATGCCTCGATCTAATTTGGGCTGGACACAAGACGGACCTTGCCATGAACATCATCGAGGACGTCCGGCAGCAGCTCAATCCTGTGAACCTTCATGAAGACAACCTTGTGGCCTTGCCACTCATAAACTTGTTTGTGGAGGCATGCCACGTCATCTTCCTGCGTAAGCTTGACAAGAACAGTATGCCTCACAAACGAAGGAGTAGCTTTGAACTTCTTGTGCTTCAGTACACCCTGGACAACACGCCTGACAATAGTGAGGCTGGAATACAACTCTTCATTGGTATAAGCGCAAATGGCTTCCAGGATCCAACAGCCTAAAAACTCTGTTTTCCTAGTGCGTATATTCAGGTCATCCGCCTCATAGCGAGTGACATGTACAACCACACAATCCTTGTCTGCATCAGGGCTCTAATTGAAACAGAAACAAATTCTGAATTACTTTCCAGTATAAGAAACACAAGTTATTTAAACCACTATGTATAGCATGGCATCGAAGCTAATAAAATTTTGCATTATTCATCACCACATACTTAGATGAAAAACCACAATCGAGATCGGCAAAGAAGAAAATCACCTTGGGCAGCTCAGCGGGGGGGGGGGGGGGCACATCCTCGAAGGGGGAAAACTGCTCCTGCAGTGCCACGGGGGCTGTAACCTCAAACGGGGCGTTGACCATCTCAGTAGTGGCCGTGAGCGTATCTGGGGTCGGCTCGGTGGCTGCCTCCATCTTCTTGGAGCTCTCTGTCTCGTGGGGATCAGCCTCCCGCGTCTGCTCCAATATCGGCAGATCTTTGCCTGGTTCTCCTTGGTCCATCATGAAACTGACGAATACTAGGAGACCACTGAAAGGAAAACACAATCGCAATGACAATGAAACAAAAAAGAGAGTGAGGATCGGTTACTGCTTTGCAAAAGTTCTTTTTTTTCTCTGAACGAAAATATACCAACATCACGGATCCGCTTACCTTCCCTTCGTTGGGAGAGAAGAACAGTGGCAGATGCGAGTGTTGCCTTTCTTGAAGACGGTGAGGGAGAAGGGGATTCAGCGAAGAGTGAAATGATGGTTGCTTCGTCCGTCAAACTTAGACTGCGGGGAGGTGGGGTTTTGTGATACGACGGCTCGTTACTGTCGCGCTATGACCGGGGTGACTCTCCGTCTGCATACTGCCTTCTAATTTTGTGGATGGCATTTGGGCCCGCGCGCTGCATGTCCCGCTTGTCGGTGAACAAAAGTATAATGAAATTTAGTAGAGGGAGACGTTTCGATGACCTAGGAGGAGCCAGAAGTGGTATTGTATCCATTGTATTAGTAGTAATTGTTTTTCTGGGTAGTTGTACAGTGTCTCCACTATACTAGTAGAAATTATTGCTTTGGGCCCAAGACAAAACAGCCCATCCACCCTAGTAAATAGTAAAATCAATTCAAAAGTCCATATATTTACTGAATGAGAGGCGCTACCCACACCCAGCACACCCCCCCAAAACTAGGGTATTCTTCTTCCTCCTCACTCCCACCCACCTCACGTCAGCTCGCTCCACTCGTACCCCCAAATTCCTCACCTCACTCCTACAGAAAACCCCAGCTCCCCTTCTTCCTCACTACTACAGAAAAAACCCAGCTCCCCTTCTTCTTCACTCGCACTACAATTAGGCTCGTCATTCATTACTCTGCTCAACTCCGTGAGCGTGACGTTATGCCCTCGAGGAAAATGGAGTCGGCTGACCCCAGCGCCAAAAAGATGAGGCTCCCGCCAGTGGCGACACCTATTGTAGATCCTGCCCCCGGAAGCACGGGGAGAAGCGGTGACCCCGCCCCCACCGAATCCCAGGAACCCCTAGAATCTCGGGTGGACCGCATCAGCGATCTTCCGGATGTCGTCCTTGGGGAGAACATCTTGCTTCTCCCCACCAAGGATTGCTGCCATACCCAAGTCCTCTCAATTCGGTGGCGCCCTCTATGGCGCGCCGTGCCCTTAATCTCGACTGTCGTCAGCTATCTCTCTTCAATGATTTTGAAATCCCCAGAGCCATCATCTCCTCCCACCAGGGCTCCGTTCAAAGCCTCTGCATCCCATCATGCTACCTGAGCAAGCATACCATGCCCTGCACGGTGGACGCCTGGCTGAAATCCCCTGAATTCACAGAACTACAACTGCTTGAGTTCTACTATTCCCCTGGAAATCACCTACCAGATACCGAACGCCATCTACCTGTGCCCTCAGCACCGATGTCCATCTCGCGGTTTTCCTCCTCTCTCCACACCGCCACCTTTGCGCTGTGCGACCTACCAGACAATCTGGTACTAAACCTTCGATCACTTGTGCGGGTTCGTATATCGGAGGCCTCATTGCACAACATCATCCACTCCAGTTGCCCTGCCCTGGAGTGCTTGGTGCTTGTTTTCACAGTTAGAATCGGTTGTCTCCAAATAAAGTCGCCTAACCTTGTAAGAATTGGAATTTCTTTTGACGGAAGGCAGCTCATCATCCAAGATGCCCCTTCACTTCAAAGGTTGATCCTTGATTCTAGTTATTCACCGTTGCAAATAACCGTCCTCTCTGCGCCTAAACTGGAGACCTTGGGTGTAATACATGATCTCTGTGCTCATTTCAATATGGTGTTTGGCTCCACAGTTCTTCAGGTACTTTATATTATCATCTACACTTGTAACCATAAGCTGCATTTTAAATTTCTGCGCATAAGTTATATGTCATCTTGGAGTACACATTTTGTACTAATATTATGTTCTATGCTCAATGAAGAGTTTCTCCATGGATGGCCTATCAATGGTGCTGGATTCTGTCAAGATCTTATATATCCAAATGAATAGTTTTGATCTGAACAAGATTATTGGCTTGCTGCAATGCTTTCCATGTCTGGAGAAGTTGTATATAAAGGTGATAATTTCACGCACATTGGAAGCCCGCATATAGTGTACTAGAATTAACCGTTCAGCTGTTGCTCTTTCGACACTCTTTTTTTAGACCTTAACTGTTTTCAATCTTCATGTCTATTTAGGCAACAGGACGGGGTAAGAAAGTTATAACCAATCGGTGGATTCGTAAGCATCGGGATTTTCTCACTTCTCATGAGATTCGATTGAAGACAATAACGCTAGAACGATATGTAGCCAACCGTGCAAACACTAGATTTGTCACATTCTTCCCACTGAATGCGAGGTTATTATTGTCCACCAGGCTTAAGTTTATCAGCAGCATGGTTTTGACGGATGGGTATGTGGAAGAGCAAAAAAAGGAGTTTCAGGTGGGCAAAAGAGCTTCTGAACGTGTCGGGCTTCTATTTACAACATATTGTGGTCATAATCCAGTAAATTTTATGACCCAGGATGTTCATTCTGTGGACCTAACCGATCCATTTGACTGTGACTGCCGAAAACAGTGCTGGAGTTAGATGTTCTTGCCCTTTTCAACCTGGTTTTTTTGTAAAATTGATGAACAATTAACCCTCGTGCATTTGTACAGTTTGTAAGCTGGAGTTAGATCTTCTTACCCTTTTCAACTCGGCTGTGACTGTCATATTTTCTTTGAAGCAAGGCAAATGGCTTGCTAGTCGTTTAATTTAGAGTGAAATATTGTAACAACTAACAAATCCCAACCAAGGGAAATAACATCACTCCCGCTGGCTGCTTGAGCTCACTATGCATTACAGAAGCCAAGTGATTAGCCCGCACCAGCACCCACAAACTTATTTCGAACTAGCACATCAAATGGGCTATAAATTTTCATAGGAAAGACTACATGACCGTGACAAATTTGGATTCTGACATTTGGGACCCGCAAGGAAATAACCTATCCAAGGTGGTGTTGACTTACTAGCCAATCAACAAATGATTCTGCCTACCAGCCGTTGGATTGACATCCAACATCTGCCGTGTATCTTCTATCTCTTGTTTTCTTCTTCCGCCAGCCACCCAAACCAAACCACCCCGTTGGCTCCGCCTGCTCCCGCCTCCCATGGCTGGCTGCGCCTCCGCCGCCCTACCATACGTACCCTCCAACATTGTCCAGTCCCTCCCTCTATTCCCCCCACGTCCTGTTATTCTTCGGCGACGTCAGCCCCAACACGCACCCGCACCCGAACCAGTCAGCCCTCATACTCCCTTCCGCCTACGACTGGACCGGCGCATCTTCCATGGCTCCTGTTCATTCTGTCCGAGGCCTCGCCGTCGTCCTCCGCCTTGCAGCCTTGGTTCGCTCGCTGTGCGTGGTGCGCCGCCCTCTTGCGTTGTCAACATCGTCAACAACCGAGAGGAACAAGGAGATGACTGTACGTGAAGAGGATGATAGTAGGGACCCACCAACGTCATGGCAGCACGCAAGCAAGTGCCTCTATATTACAAGCCCAAAAATATGGTTCCTCATAATGGTTGGACATCTGGGGCTCACGCCATTGTCAACATAGTCAATAAACGAGAGAATTACACAACGAGCGGCTGACACCAGGGACCCAGCGGGTCGCGTAGTTTTTTTCTTTGAGGAACAAGCAATTGTTATTTATACTAGTTTTAGCGACGAATCAGGGTAACAACGGGGCTGTGCAAGGGCTGTGGCCCGTCTAGCCAGGGTTTTATTTATTTTTTTACCACATCATGAGCCCAGTTGTGTTTTTTTCTTGCTAAAAATGGCTAGCCCAGTTCTATTTTTTAAAGAAATGCCCAAACGAGGCCTACTTGCTTTATCAGCCCTGCTGGGATGCAAATCTTTTAAGACGAGGAGAGTTTCATTTGGTTTGCCCAGAAATGGGCTGTACATTTTTAAAACACATCAAACCGGGAATTAGTTTCAATTTTTTTCATTACAAGATTCTAAATTCCATTGATTTTTATGCGTGGACAATTATTTGGATTTTATATTTATATAAATTATTTTTCAAAATAGTTTGAATGTGAATCGATATTTCGGGATTAAAAACAGTTGACCGCACCGAAATATGCAAAATTTCATATATTTTTTAACCGTGGCTACAATATGGGGTGTAATGCTAACAAAAAGAAGATGGGCTCCAAAACAATTCTTCAGAATTAGCAAATGGGCTGTACATTATTAGAAATAATGCACACGAGAGCAGTGACTGTTGGATGTCCATCCAACGGCTGTCGTGCTTCTTCAATCTCTGCTCTTCCTGCTCCAGCCGCTCAAACAAGCGCCGGTGGGACTGCTTGCTCCCTCCTCCCGCGGCCGGCTATGCTGCCGTGTGGGCCTCAACACCCCACCGTACTCCCATCGCTGGCCTAGCCATCCCTCTACTCACCCACACCTACGGTTATTCTCCAGGGAGGGAAGATGAACCGGTAAACCCTCATAATCCTCCGTGCGGGAAACAACTGCCGAGTATTCCCTGGCTCCGTGTCGCTCGCATCCTAGGCCTCGCCGTCGTCCACCGCCATGGTGCTCTCGGCGCGGTCTGGTCAACATGGTCAATGAACGACATCCATCGGAAGTGGACTGTATGTGGAGAGGCTGACAGCTTGGTCCATGGCCGCACACAAGGAAATGCCTCCTTATTGCACGCAAAATAATGATTCCTCCACCTAACAGCTAGGACCCACGGGAAGGGCTTCTGTATTTCGCGAAAAAACGTTCCCCCCGCTGACAAGTCGGACCCACCAGCTATATCTTCGCAAGCAAGGAAGTGCCTCCTTATTACGCACAAAAAAAATGAATACCCCCTGCTAGCTAGGACTCACCATAGTGGGTGGCTAACTTGTGGGCCTACTAAGTTTACGGGGACGGAGGGCGTTGTGAACTTAGTTAATATGAACAATTCTAGCTCTAGTGACCGTACGATGTACATCCAATAGCCATAGTGCTTCTGCAACCTCTGGTCTTCTTGCTCCAGCCGCCCAAAGCAGTGCCGGTCGTGTCACCTGCTCCTGCCTCCCGTGGCCGGCTGTGGTGCCGCGGAGGCCTCACCGCCCCCATACTATTCCCACTTCCGGCCAAGCCATCCTTCCACTCACTCACACCCCCTATTATTATACGGCGACGATAGCCTCACACCTCACCCGAACTAGTGAACCCTCGTACTCCTCTCCGTGTGGGCATCCACTGCCGCGTCTTCCCCGGCTCCGCGTCGTCCCCTTCCTAGGCCTCACCGTCGTCCACCGCCTTGGTGCTCTCGGCACGGAGTGGTCAATGTGGTCAAACACCGACTTCCATCGGAAGAGTACTGTACGTGGAGAGGCTGATAGCTGGGTCCATGGCCGTAGCTGGGTCCACGGCCACAACCCAGTTTTTTTGTGATTTGCCAAGTACGTCGCTTTGTCAGGCCTGTTGGGCTACAAATCTTTCAAGAGGAGGAGAGCTTCATTCGGCTGGCCGAGAAAATGGCCTATCAGTAATGAGAAATGGGATGTACATTTTTAAAATACATCAAACCGGCAATTAGTTTCAAATTTCTTTTTTTCATTTCGAGATTTTAAATTGCATTGATTTTTATGCGTGGACAATTTGTTGAATTTTATATCAATATACATTTATTTTTTAAATCAATTTGAATGTGACTCGAAATTTCGGGATTAAAAACAGTTCGAACTGCACCAAAATATGCAAAATTTCGTATACTTTTTTAACCGTGGCCACAATATGGGCTGTAATGCTAACAAAAATAATATGGGCTCCAAAAAACCTTAAGAATTAGAAAATGGGCTGTAAATTATTAAAAATAATGGCAGATGGGCTGTATGCTGTTTTTCACAGATTTGAGGCTTTCCTAAAAAATGTTTAACGCACAAGCAGTGACTGTTAGATGTCCATCCAACGGCCGTCGTGCTTCTTCAATCTCTGCTCTTCCTACTCCAGCCGCTCAAACAAGCGCCGGCGGGACTGCCTGCTCCCTCCTCCCCGCGTCCGGCTGTGCTGCCGCGCAGGCCTCACCGCCCCACCGTACTCCCATCGCTGGCCTAGCCATCCCTCTACTCACCCACACCCGTTGTTATTCTCCAGCGATGGCAGGCGAACCAGTAAACCCTCGTACAGTCGTACTCCCCTCCGCCTGGGAAACAACTGCCGAGTCTTCCCTGGCTCCATGTCGCTCCCTTCCTAGGCCTCGCCGTCGTCCACCGCCCTGGTGCTCTCGGCACGACCTGGTCAACGTGGTCAACGACCAACATGCATCTGAAGTGGACTGTATGTGGAGAGGCTGATAGCTGGGTCCATGGTCCCACGCAAGGAAATGCCTCCTAATTACGCGCAAAATAATGATTCCTCTACATGACATCTGGGACCAACGGAAAGGGCCTCTGTATTTGAAAAAATGTTACCTCCGCTGACAGCTTGGACCCACCAGCTATATCATCGCATGCAAGGAAGTGCCTCCTTATTACGCACAAAAAAATGAATACTCCCCCTGCTAGCTGGGACCCAGTATAGTGGCAAGCTAACTTGTGGGCCTACTAAGTTGATGGGGATGGAGGGCTTTGTCAACTTAGTCAATATGCACGATTCTAGCTCTAGTGACCGTACGATGTCCATCCAACGGCGTAGTGCTTCTTCAACCTCTGGTATTCTTGCCCCAGCCGCCCAAACCAGCTCCGGTCATGCCTCGTGCTCCTACCTCCCATGGCCGGCTGCGATGCGGTGGAGGCCTCACCCCCTACTACTCCCACCGCTGGCCAGGCCATCCCTCTACTCACCCACACCCCCTGTTATTCTGCGACGTCGGCAGCCTCACACCGCAGCGAACCAGTGAACCCTCATACTCCTCTATGCGTGGGCATCCACTGCCGCGTCTTCCCCGGCTCCACATCGTCCCCTTGCTAAGCCTCGCCGTTGTCCACCGCCCTAGTGCTCTCTACACGACGTGGTCAATGTGGTCAAGGAACGGCTTCCATTGGACGCAGACTGTACGTGGAGAGGCTGACAGCTGGGTCCATGGCCACAGCTAGGAAGTGCCTCCTTATTACGCGGAAAATAATTATTCCTGCACCTGACAGCGGGGACCCACCGGACGGGCACCGTATTTCGTGAAAAAAAACGTTTCTCCCATGACTACTGGGACCCACTAGCTACATCTTCGCATGCAAGGAAGTGCGTCCGGGCAAAAAAGAAAACGATTCGCCCCCCTGACTGTTGGGACCCACCATCTATATCTTCACACGCAAGGAAGTGCCTGACAGTCGGGACCCACCTGGTCAAAGCATACGTAGCGTTGTCATTCTGGTCGCAAACGTGTACGCACATACTGGTTGATTTAGAGCACGCACGTGTCGTAGTAGAGGCGCGCATGTAGCATGTACACGTACGTACAACGGCCAGTGTGCAAGAAAGAAAATACGGCCACGTACGTACATACGGGTGGGGTCTCGAACGCCTACTCGCGCATACGTATGGCCAGGGCTTGTGTACATGGCTAGGTCGGAACGGAGAAACTGCATCGTCGTCATGTTCATGGGGAGCCAACCGGCTGGGTCGGAACGGAATGTGTCGTCGTGTTCATCGGGAGGGCTTGGACGGTACAGCTAATGGAAATGAGGCCTGACGTACCACAGAACAGAGGAAACAACCTTGTGTTCGACCGGCCATGTTCGAAACGGGATCATGTTCATTGGGATGGGTTTGGCGTACCGCAAAATGGAGGAGGCAGACTTGTGTTGGAGCGCTACAGTCGAAATAGGGGTCCTGTTCATTGGGAAGGGTGTGGCGTACAACAAAATGGGACTCCACGGTATACTGTTCATCTCCACCGTCGACCCCCTCCAGCCTCCACGGGCTATTGTTCATCCACCGTCGACCTCCTCCAACCTCCACCTATGACTATCCATCCACGGGCTCCTGTTCATCCAGCCTCCACCGTGCACCACTCCACCGGCTACTGTTCAACCAGCCCTCTCCACGGGCTCCTGTTCAACCACCCCTCCACGGGCAATTGTTCATCCAGCCCTCCATCGTCTACTGTTCATCCAGCCCTCCACGGGGTGGTCCTGTTCATCCAGCCCTCCACGGGGTCCTGTTCATCCAGCCCCAACCGGCTCGATCGATCAGGGTCCTGTTCATCAGGAGGGGTGTGGCGTACCGCAAAATGGAGGAAACAGACTTATGTTGGAGCGCTACGGTCGAAACAGGGGTCCTGTTCATTGGAAGGGGTGTGGCGTACTGCAAAACGGGACTCCATGGGATACTGTTCATCTCCACCGTCGACCCCCTCCAGCCTCCACGGGCTACTATTTATCCACCGTCGACCTCCTCCAACCTCCACCTGTGACTGTTCATCCACGGGCTCCTGTTCATCCAGCCTCCACCGCGCGCCACTCCACCGGCTACTGTTCAACCAGCCCTCTCCACGGGCTCCTGTTCAACCACCCCTCCACGGGCTACTGTTCATCCATCCCTCCACCGTCTACTGTTCATCCAGCCCTCCACAGGGTGGTCCTGTTCATCCAGCCCTCCACGGGGTCCTGTTCATCCAGCCCCAACCGGCTCGATCGATCAGGGTCCTATTCATCCAGAGGCAACACCACGGGGTCCTGTTCATCCACCTCCACCGGGAACTATTCATCCAAACCCCCCCAGCAACGCTCACTGTTCATCCAGAGGCAGCATCGACCGGCTTCAGTTAGAAGCAGTAGCAAAGGAATTGCTCGATCGGGTTCAGTTAACAGCCATCGATCGATCGCTTGGGTTCAGTAATGCGTAGCCTATAGTGCAATAGCTCGGGTTCAGTAGGCGAACGCCTCGCTCAGGTTCAGTTAGATCCCAACGCCTCGCACCCACGTGTGTGCGTGTACGAGAGAAACACACAAACCTCCGTGCATCGCTCGGCCCCGACCACCCACCATAACCGGGAACACCTCGACATTTTCCTCGCCCTCACTTCTACCACGATTTTTTCATCATGGATGGCCCAAAGAATGTCATGCAGCTGCGTCTCTGGCCCGCCCAGGATGAAAACCCCATTTTCTGTCATGATTTTTTTCATAGAAGTAGGAGCCCACCACGTCTATGATGATACCAGGTTTTGTCACAATTATCGTCATAGAAGTGTCATAAGTATGACAAGAAATTTTTTCGTTCGGCCCAAAATGTCACGGATGTGTTTTTTTCTAGTGCTCATGAGGCGGACGACGCCAAGACCTCCTGGGGGCAGCCTCCCTAGGCTGGCTCTCGAGGAGCAGAGATATCTATGCAAGGGGCACCTCGTGAGGGTCACGTGATGTGAGCCATGATGACCAAGGCCAGGCAGGCGCCAGCGGGCGCAGAGTACTTGTTTCCTCTTTGGTGCTAAAGGGGCAAGCGCATGCGAGCAGTCCCGAGGCATCAGGCAAAGGTTTCCATATCGGTGCAACGGGACCCAGACCAGCTGGACGGCAGGACGGAAGTCACCGCGGAGCCCAAGGCGGCGTCACCACTAGAGCCTTTGGCAGGTGAAGACCACCTTTTGTCAGGATAGCTTGAACTAGTTGTCCCCCTTCGAAATTGGCCGTTGTGGGATCCCTTCCCGCCTAAACATTTGGGAAGAGGGCCAGGGCCTCTATAAATAGGACTAGCCACCACCTTAGTAAGGGACAGATCAATGAGTCCATCCTCACACACACAAGCTCATCGAGCTCAAGAACACCTCTCATCAAGAGGTTGTTCGTCCACTGTACTAGTTCATCCTCAGCCTATAAGGCAATCCACGACACCACACTAGAGTAGGGTATTACACCACAACGGTGGCCCGAACCAGTATAAACTCTTGTGTCACTTGTTTCTTTGGTTCGGCGAGCTAGGCCTAGAGATCATTGCGAGAGTGAGCGTGAGAGAGAGAGAGATCTTCGTGCGCACCCCAGTGTTCGAACCTCAAGGGTTTACCGGAACCCACGATCCGACATTTGGTGCGCCATGTAGGGGTGCGCTGAAGCCTCTCTTCCGTCAGCTGATCTGCCAACACCCCGCGATCTCGATGTCCGGCGACCCAAGGACCAACACCTACCATTGGGCTCTTGTCCCGTTAGGGCGGCACCATCCACCCAGGGACACCTCAACTCCGGACTCCAGGCAGCCCGCACAACGCCGAATGGCATGGGACGCGGGCGGCGTGGACCGACGCCTTCCACCCTCACACTTCGGCGCGGGCGGGCCGCCGCAAGATCCTCAAGTTACGAAGTGGTGATGGCGCCACACACCCGACGGGAACAGGCGAACATGCGAGCCGCACTCGTGGTGGTGCGGGAGCTGCTGCGGTGTCAGCGGATGGAGAGCGGCTGTGACGCATTGCTGGAGCGCGTCGCTGAGCTGTTGGACGCTGCATCCATGGGTACGCCACCTTTCTTCTTCCTACTTACATCTCAAGTTGTGGCCAAATCGCATGGCGGGCCTCGTCGCGGCCGCATGCTCCCAGGTGCGCCAGGAGGGTTCGCCGGCGCCAACACGACCAACGGTGCCGGACATCCGGCCGCGCCTTTGCGTCCCCTGGGTGGCGTAGATGCGTGCGTTGCTCCTCACGACCCCAATGGGGTGCCACCCTACAGCAACCAAGAGGGCACACCGGGCCCGGCGGCATGGGGCACAGGGCGTCTCGGCGGGGTTCCGGAGATGCTGCTCAGGAAGCCTATGTGCCCCTCATGGTGGATCGAGAGTACACGCTAGAGGATGACCCCTGTACATTCCTCGAGCCTGGCTGGGAAGAAGAGACGCTGGAAGTAGAGGCCTTCCATGAACCGCCTAGGAGCCTCCCCGACCCCGCCAATGACAACAACCGCAGGGTACCACTGATATCTCAGGAGAAGGCTTACACTAACCATGTGCCGCAGGTGGACCAGGCCACGACGGCGGACGGCGACCCCAGCACGGCAGCCCCACTCCAACCGGGGGCAACGCACTGGGGGCAGCACGGGAGGGGTCTGGAGCAAGGCCCTCCCTCATGTCACGCGGGGCAAGGCGTCGCCCGAAGGTAGATCCTCTACTGGGAGGCACCGGCGAGCCCTCCCCCCAGCAGAGGGCCCGTGGTCGCCAAGGACGCCGCTAGTGTCCCCTTTGCCCCTTGGCATCGTCCTGGTTTCCGAACGCCCCAACCATGGTCGAGGGTGGCGCAAGGCGGGGCCCTCGTCTGGTGATATGAAGCAAGGCTCACGCCTGTGAAGGTCTCCGCCCTTGACACTCTCACATAATAATGAGTGGGGATGTACAAGCCCCGGAGTCTTTGGAGAGACGCCCTCGGGCCTTGGGGGCTCCCGCCCCATGTCCTAGTGGAAGCACCATGCTCAGTCCTGGCCGTCCACACTGTCCCCCAATGACTATGCTCACGGCCAGTGAAAGCACTTAGCTCCGCGCTGGTGAGAAGACAAGAAGACTAGCTAGGTGCCGGACGCGTCCATTTGCTTTCAACCCCTTTTCTGTAGCTCCATTTGCCGCCTTTTGGTTTTGAACTTGAAGTCATATTTTCGTTGGAAAGCATGGGGGGCATCTTTTCTCGTTCATGTTGATTTCTTGAGTTTTCTAGCTCCGTGCCTTGTTTCGAGGCCCGCACCTGCTACCCCTCCCTTACGAGCACCTCACGATTGGGGGCTGGGCGTGGTATGCGCGCACATCTCGCCATGATCTAACACTCGTTTCTCGTGAGGCCCTCTCGAGCGGACTAGGAGGCTGCTCAGAAGCCCGAAGCCTCGCGAGCCCGCGGAGGACTCCCCTCGGGATAAATGCACATCGACAACTACCAGACCAGTCTGAGGCCTCCCTATACTGAGGTAAGTTACTGAAGCAAGCTCGCGGAAGAACTTGAGAACTCACAAAAGCACACCTTAAGTCTGGCTCAGGGAATAAAACAATAGTATGATTACGTGAGGGGATCCCCCTCCCCAAAATGCTCTTTCAAGGGTCGTGCCCAAGCTTTTGCGCGCAGGTTTAAAACAAGGAGTGCGGGCTCAATCAGACATGTCACTCGGAACATCTTCCAAATCGCTCCCGGACATGCTGCTAGCGTCGTCGCCAGTGTTGTCTTCACCGTCATCGACCACGCTGCCTTCATCCGCCATGACCACCACTGCATCATCGTCGGAAGCGAAAGCCCTGACCAGAGCATCCATGTAATCGTCCACCCAGCGCGCCCGGTTGCCACGGACAGCTCCGGGCACTCGAGCGATGGAGGCTCGAAATCGAAGTTGCGGTCGGCATTCTGAAGATGGCTAAAGACACGGGAGAACGCGCGTCCAAGGAGGCCCCGGCTCTTTTGCTCGACAAGCTCGTGACCCCTCTCGACCTGGTCCTCCAGGCGCGTCACGACATCGATGAAGAAGCAAAGATGGCTGGCATAGTCCTCGGTGTGGGGGTGAGGGGCGTGTTCCTCGCAGATGGCACCCAACGCCTGGTTGGCCCTCATCCCGAGGGCCTGGAGCATGGGAGTAAGCTCACGCAGTAACATCTGCCGGCGGAGCGCTTCCTCCCTGCTTTGCTGCGCGATGGACTCAGCATCAGCAACCCACCACTAAAGCGGGAGCAGTTTGCCGCAGGCGGAGGCCAGCTCGGCCTACATGGAGATCAGGGCCGCTGCAGCGGCCTTCTCACGCTACTCCGCTTCGTCCAGCCCTGACCTGAGGGTGGTGTTTCTGCCCTCGGCATCGGCTTCCACAAGCTTCATCTTTAAGTCGTGCCTGTTGGCAAGATCTTCTCGATCCTCCGCCACCCTTTGATCGATCTTCTTCAGGATCCTGGCTTCGCACGCGCTGGTGGCGTCCTCCGCTTGGGCAACCTGGCGCTCCCTCGTCTCCAACCGTTCGAGCTCGAGGCCGCGCTCTGTGGCCTCCAGCATCAGCGCCTCCTCGCATTTCAAGATCTCCTTCTCATCTGAAGGCGTCCCCTTCATCGACACCAAGACAGCCCTGCGCGCCTCAACTTGCTGCTCCAAGGAGGCATTCAGAGCTCAGAGCTCCCCTTCGTGTTTCTCTGCGACCGTGCGGCGGTGGTCAGCCTCCCTCGCCTCCTCCAAGGCTCGGGCGCTGGCCTCGCACAATGTGGCAAGGGATGCCTCGGCCTTCACGTTGGCGCGCTCGCGCTGGAGACGCCCGAAGTCGATGGCCACCTTCAGCTGATGCCATTCGTCCGCCAGCCGAAGGCCTTCGGTTTCAAGGCAGGCGTCAACATCCACAAGCTCTTCTCTAAGCCAGATCAGCGCACCCATCGCCTCCTGGAAGAGCTCGTGGCGGACTGCTCCGCGCTCACATGCAAGGTCGAACGCGCGGCCAAGCCCGTCCTCCGTGCCAAGATGTGTTGAAGAAGTTAAAAGCGGCTCGCCTGCTCCCGGCAGGGGGCTGGAGGCCGGGGCCTTTCTGACCGCCCTCCAGACCTCGGTGGAGGCCCGGTGGGGCGAGGCCTCGTCTCTCAGAGGTGAGGCCAGGGCCGAGGTCGCCCAGCTGCGGGCAAGGACCATTGGTGGGCCCCTCGGCACACTCCCTACACCGCAGGACGAACCGCGAAGGAGGGACAACAAGAGCGCGGGGTCAAGATGCCAGGCTGGCGCGTCCGCCTTCTCAGCAGGCCTTGCACTGCGCGTGGCGGGTCGACTGGAGGCACTCAGGGTCAGCAGAGAGCTCGAAACAGGTGAGGGTTGCTTCTCGGGAGACTTCATCACCCTGGCAGAAGGGGTCCTGAAGAACTATGGTTAGGAGGAGAAGCGGCGGGCAAGAAATTACAAAGGTAAGATACTCACTAGTCAATACCAATGTACTTCCTTTGCTTCAATGGCTGGAAGGCGTCACCACTGCAGCTTGTAGACCCCTTCCTCTTGCGGAGTGCTTCAAAGTTCGGCCGAAGCCCTGGGTGTAGTCACCATGGCCGGGCGCGGGTGGTGTGACTCCTAAGGAGGCGATCTCAGGGGTGCTGGACCGCGTGGAGACCTCGGTACCTGCCTCGTGGCGGTTCACCGGGGCCTTGGGGGCTTCAGCCTCAGGAGTATCTGTCTGCGCCATCCCTCCGGCCGTTTCCTCGGGATTGCTCTCTCGAGCCCTAGGGGATGGCACCTCAGGATCCCTGAGTGGCGTCGGTTCCTCAGCAGCAGCGTCGCCATCGTTCAACAACGTCCGCCCCCTGCACCCACTTCTGGGGCGGGCATCGCGCTGGTGGCAGGCAGGGGGCCATGAAGACGGGGCTCTCACGAGGCCCTTTAAGGCCAACTGGGCGCAATCCCCATTCATCGAAGAGGGGCATCTGCTTCATGAAGTCCACCTTGTTCGAGTAGCAGTACAAAAGACAGCTCTCCTCCGGCAGGTTGGCTGGCATTGGGTCGCCCGTCAGGAGCTCAAATGTAACGCCCCGGACACACCCGCCGGTGGTCGTTACTCTTGGCGGGATCTAGACTGGCCCCACAGATCAATACTAGTCTTTTCTGCGCACTTTGTCCTCACTCATGCGCACCCGGGAGCAACTTCCTGGTGGGTCACCCATCTTGACACTACTCCAAGCTGAGCACGCTTAACTTTGGAGTTATGTCCGAATGGGCTCCCGAAAAAGAAGGAATTCCTTATTGATATGAGTAGTCTATCATCCCTAATAAGCCAGGCCATCACATACACCCCCACTCAGAGGAACCGACGTCCTCGTCGGGCCACAGGAACGTTCCCTCTTGGCACATACGTCTGTGCTTCCAGTCCAGTACATGTGCCATGCCGTGTGCCACGATGGGTCACGAACATCATGAACAACATGACAACGCACCTGTCCGCAACCATCCGTGTAACAATGAGGGTCGGCTCTGATACCAACTTGTAACGCCCTCGATACGGCTATATCTCCTACATGTCGAAGCACGACTTAGAGGCATAACTGCATTGAAAGCAATGTCGCAAGTGAGGTAATCTTCACAAACAACCCATGTAATATAAATAAAGGGGAAAAGATACATAGTTGGCTTACACTCGCCACGTCACACAAATACATGAATAACATTACATTCATCCAATACAATCAGGGTCCGACTACGGTACCAAAATAAAGATCAACCGCAAAATGCGACAAAGTCCCCGATCACCCCAACTGGGCACATAGTAATGACGAGAGTCTTCATCGAACTCCCACTTGAGCTCAAGCGCATCATCTGGAGTGGTATCATCGGTCCCTGCATCTGGTTTAGGAAGAAATCTATGAGTCACGGGGACTCAGCAATCTCACACCCTCGCGATCAAGACTATTTAAGCTTATATGTAAGGCAATATATGATGTGGAGCTGCAGCAAGCGACTAGCATATATGGTGGCTAACCTATTCGCAAAAGAGAGCGAGAAGAGAAGGCATAAGCACGGTCGAGCAACTATGATCAAGAAGTGATCCTAGAACAACCTACGTTAAGCATTACTCCAACATCGTGTTCACTTCCCGGACTCCACCGAGAAGAGACCATCACGGTTACACACGCGGTTGGTGCATTTTAGTTAAGTTAAGTTTCAAGTTATCTACAACCGGACATTAACAAATTCCCATCTACCCATAACCGCGGGCACGGCTTCCGAAAGTTCAAATCCCTGCAGGGGGGTCCCAACTTATCCCATCACAAGCTCTCACGGTCAATGAAGGAGATTCCTTCTCCCAAGACAATCCAATTAGACTCGGCATCCCGGTTACAAGACATCCTCGACAATGGTAAAACAAGTCCAGCAACGCCGCCCGAATGCGCCGACAAATCCCGATAGGAGCTGCACATATCTCTTTCTCATGGGCACACTTAGATAGGTCAAGCTACGAGTAAAACCAACCCTCGAGTTTCCCCGAGGTGGCCCCGCAGGCTGCCCAGTTCGGACCAACACTCAGAGGAGCACTGGCCCAGGTTTTTTTTAATAAAGATGACCCTCAGGCTCCGAAAACCCAAGGGAAAAAGAGGCTAGGTGGAAAATGGTAAAACCAAGGTTGGGCATTGCTGGAGGAGTTTTATTCAAGGCGAACTGTCAAGGGGTTCCCATTATAACTCAACCGTGTAAGGAACGCAAAATCCGGGAACATAACACCGATATGACGGAAACTAGGGCGGCAAAAGTGGAACAAAACACCAGGCATAAGGCCGAGCCTTCCACCCTTTACCAAGTATATAGATGCATTAAGATAAACAAGATAATATTGTGATATCCCAAGAATAAACAAGTTCCAACAAGGAACGATCTCCAATCTTCACCTGCAACTAGCAACACTATAAGAGGGGCTGAGCAAAGCGGTAACATAGCCAAACAACGGTTTGCTAGGACATGGTGGGTTAGAGGTTTGACATGGCAATATGGGAGGCATTATAAGCAAGTGGTAGGTATCGTAGCATAGGCATAGCAAAAGAGCGAGCATCTAGCAAGCAAAGGTAGCAGTGATTTCGAGGGTATGGTCATCTTGCCTGCAAAGTACTCAGAGTTGCCTTGATCCTCGTAAGTGAACTCAATGGGCTCCTCGTTCACGAACTCGTCTCCCGGCTCTACCCAATCAAGAACAACAAGCAAAAGGAACACAATCAACCACGCGCAATGGTCAAGCAACATGATGCAAACATGGTATGATATGCGAGATGCGGTATGTGATGCATATGCATGATTTGCAAAGGAATGATTGACCCTGGCCTCAAATTGGAAATCCAAGAGTGCCACTGGAAAGGGGAGTTGATTTCGGTTGAAATTGATATAAAGATCACCGGAATCGGATGCACGGTTTGGAAATGGCAAGCAAAACAAATATGGCACCGGTCTGCGATAATCAGCAAGTAGCCATCTAAATGCACCAAGATAAATATGCTACAGCACTCAAACGTGACAAAAATATACATGGCAGGGATCCACTCATGATGCTTGACAAAAGATGAACACTGAGCTACGGCTAATTCATCCATTAACAGGTTCAAACAAGCATGGCAAAAGTGCAAATGATAACAGGTTTCAGACTTAGTGAAATTAACACAAGTCTGGAATTTATCATCAGGAAGCAATCTTTAGAGCATGAAAACTACATGCTACAAGAACTTAAAATGGCAAAGCAAGGCATGGCATGAAGCTACTCTAAGCATATAACAAAAGTCCCTTAGTGACCTTGAGCCAAAAGGGATCGGAAAATACAATTGCAAGCATGTGAACATAGGAAAAACACAAACAGATTCAGACTTAGTGAAAAACTGGAACATGCAAAACAGTTAACAAGTAGGCATGTTTACGGGCTCGATGCACTCACTACAGAGCATGTCATGACAAACTAAGCATACACCCATCAAGAATACATATCATAGAAGCTAGACATGGCAAGAACAATAACATAGCATGCACGGATAAATAGCAACATCCTCGGCAAAATCGCTGAACATGTCGACAATCTGCCAGGATCAGTTTATAGCAAAAGTAGAGCTCGATTGACTCAATCTAGGGTGCTCCATAATTGCAAACAAAGACATGGATGGATATAGCACCACAATATTAACAAACCATCCTTACTGATCATCCTCAAAAGAGGCACGGATCACTAGGAAACAACATGAACATATGGCATAACAACAAAATCAGGACAAGGACTTAGTGAAATTCTAAGTCCCTGAAATCTGCATCAACGATTACGCTACTTTGCATGCTTGTGCTAGTCACCACAAATATCACAAAAATACATGGCATACACCCCTGTAAAGATGGCATGGCATTCTACAAAACACATGTAGAGCTCAGGATCATAGCATGGACACATTAATCATGGAAAAAACGACAAAAAGCCATTTGCTGAAACAGATCTGACATATTCCTCACATAGCCCTCTTCCAATAGCATTTCGGGCATTAAGATGAGCTTAAAAGAAAATGATGCAATGAGAAGAAATGATGTACTCGTCGAGATGAACATTTGGATATGCTACACGCACGAATCGGAGCTACGGCTGCAGAGTTATGGCATGATGAAGATTGCAAAATATTAGGGTTTCGGGAGGAGAAAGTCAACCCTCGAAGTGGATCCAGATCTGGATCGGCCGGTGTTACTGTAGTAGGGCGCGACTCCCGAGGTTCGCCGGAGATGGGGATGACGCCGGACTTGGAGGAGAGGAGGCGACGCGATGGAGGTGGCCGGAGATGGGGCGACGCCGGGCGCGGGGCGGCGGCGGAGCACGACGAGTCCGGGGCGATGGCCGGCGAAGCAGATATGGCGGCGGGCGGCGGACGTCAATGGCAGCGGGCGGCGGACGTCGGACGCAAGGAGGAGGACGACCCGGGCGGCGGCGGTGGAGACCTGGGCCTCGGGTCCCAGCGCGGGCTCCACGGGCCGGAGGAGAGAGAAAGCCCGGTGGACGCGTGTGTAACACCCTCGATGTGACTATAGCTCCCACGTGTCGAGGCACGACTTAGAGACATAATCGCATTCAAGGCATATGTCGTAAGTTAGGCAATCTTCACAACATCCCATGTAATATAAATAATAAAGGGGAGATAACATAGTTGGCTTACACTCGCCACGTCAATCAAGGACATAAATAACATTACATCATCCAAACACTCATGGACCGACTACGGCGCCAAAATAAAAGATAACCCAACATGCGACAACGGTCCCGTTCACCCCCAACTGGGCACCACTACTGATCATCGGGAAAGGAAACATAGTAACATTGAGAGTCTTCGTCGAACTCCCACTGGAGCTCGTACGCGTCTCCTGGAGCGGAATCATCAGGACATGCATCTGGTGTAATAGTAATCTGTGAGCCATAGGGACTCAGCAATCTCGCACCCTCGCGATCAAGACTATTTAAGCTTATAGGTAAGGCAAGGTAAATATAGGTGGAGCAGCAGCAAGTGACTAGCATATATGGTGGCTAACTTATTCGCAAAAGAGAGCGAGAAGAGGAGGCAAAGCACGAGCGAGAAACTAGAGAACAACCTGTGCAAACATTACTCCAACACCGTGTCCACTTCCCGGACTCCGCCGAGAAGAGGCCATCACGGTAAAACACACAGTTGATTCATTTTAATTAAGTTAAGGTTCAAGTTATCTACAACCGGACATTAACAAATTCCCATGTGCCCATAACCGCGAGCACAGCTTTCGAAAGTTCAAATCCCTGCAGGGGAGTCCCAACTTAGCCCATGACAAGCTCTCACGGTGAACGAAGGAATAGACCTCCTCCCAAGATGTTCCGATCAGACTCGGTATCTCGGTAATTCAAAACACTTTGACAGGTTAAAACAAGACCAGCAACACCGCCCGAATGTGCCGACAAATCCCGATAGGAGCTGCACATATCTCTTTCTCAAGGCACACTCAGATTGTCCTAGGTACGGGTAGGCCAGCCCAGAGTTGCCCCTGGTGGCCACCGGTAGCTGACAGGTGGACTAACACTTAGAGGAGCACTCGCCCGGGGGGGTTAAAATAATGATGACCCTTGAGTCTGCAGAACCCAAGGGAAAGAAAAGGCTAGGTGGCAAATGGTAAAACCAAGGTTGGGCATTGCTGGAAAAGCTTTAATCAAGGCGAACTATCAAGGGATTCCCATAATAACCCAACCGCGTGAGGAACGCAAAAATCCGGGAACATAACACCGATATGACGGAAAACTAGGGCGGCAAGAGTGGAACAAAACACTAGGCGAGAGGCCAAGCCTTCCACCCTTTACCAAGTATATAGATGCATTAAGATAACATAGCAATATAATGATATCCCAACAAGTAAATAAAAGATGTTCCAACAAGGAACGGCCTCGAATCTTCACCTGCAACTAGCAACGCTATAAGAGGGGCTAAGCAAAGCGGTAATATAGCCAATCAACGGTTTGCTAGGACAAGGTGGGTTGGAGGTTTGACATGGCAAAATGGAAGGCTTGCAAGCAAGTGGTAGGCATCGTAGCATTGGCATAGCAAAAGAGCGAGCAAACTAGCATAGCAAAGATAGTAGTGATTTCGAGGGTATGATCATCTTGCCTGCACAGTTGTCAGAGTTGACTGGATCCTCAAAAGCAAACTCAAGGGGCTCCTCGTTAGCGAACTCGTCTCCCGGCTCTACTCAAACAAGACAAACAAGCAACAAGGATACAATCAACCACGTGCAAACTCAAACAACGCAATGCAAAGATGGTATGCTATGCGGAATGCGATGCGGGATGCAAAATGCAAGATATGATAGGAAATGCATGAACCTGTACTCAACTTGGAAAACCAAGTGTGCCACTGGAAATATGAGATGAAATCGCTTGAAAACGATATAAAGAACGCCGGAATCGGAGTTACGGTTTGGAAATGGCAAGCGATTCAAAAATGACACTGGTCTGCGATTTACAGCAAGTAGGCATCTAAATGCAATGAGATGAACATGCTACAGCACCCAAACATGACAACAGAATACATGGAAGGGATGCACACAAGATGCTTAACAAAAGTCTAGCACTGAGCTACGGCCAATTCATCCATTAACAGGTTCGAACAAGCATGGCAAAAATGCATATGACAAACAGATCTCAGACTTAGTGAAATTAACACTTGTCTGGAATTTCAGATCAGGTAGCCTCTTTGGAGCATGAAAACTACATGCTACAGGACCTGAACATGGAAAAGTAAAGCATGGCATGGAGCTACGCAAAGAGCTTAACAAAAGTCCCTTAGTGACCTTGAGCCAAAAGGGATCAGAAAATACAATTGCAAGCACGTGAACATAGCAAAAACATAATCAGTTTCCAGACTTTGTGAAAACTAGCACATGCTGAAATATAACCCAAGTAGGCATGTTTATGAGCTTGATGCACTCACTACAGTGCAAGTCATGGCAAGACAAGCATACACCAATCAATAAGGCACAAAATGCAAACCAGACATGGCAAGAACAATGGCATAGCAAGCACGGATCAACTACAACAACATCGGCAAAATTGCAAACAAGTTGACAATCTGCCCAGATCCACGAAGTAGCAAAAGTAGAGCTCGATTGACTCAAGCTAGGGTGCTCCATAAATGCAAACAAAGACATGGATGGATAGAGCACTACAATATTAACAAAACATCCTTACTAATCATTCTCAAAAGAGGCACGAATCACTAGGAAACAACAAGAACATATGGCATCATGAGATAAACAACTCCAGGACTTAGTGAAATCACTATGCCCCTGAAAACAGAATTATCAAGTGCACCACTTTCCAAGCTTGCACAAGTCACTACACACATCACAAAAATACATGGGTTGCACCTCTGGAAAGATGGCAAAACCCTTAACAAAACATATGTAGAACTCATGGGCATAGCATGCACACATTAATCATGGCAAAAATGACAAAAGTGCTAAACGGAGTAGCAGATCTGACAATTAACTCAAGTAGCCCTCTTCTAACAGCATTTCGGGCATCAAGATGAGCTCAAATGAAAATGATGCAATGTAAAGAAATGATGTACTCTATGAGATGAACATTTTAAATCGAAGCTACGGATGCAAAGTTACGGGGCTACGAACATGTGCATATGGACTGAGAATATCAGGGACTTAGTAAAAAAACAACCCCAGATCTAGGGTTTGACCGGCGCGGAATCCGAGGCGGGGCCGGCGCGCACTGTTCATGCCGGAGTTCGTCGCCGATGTCGCCGGAGTGGAGAGGAGAGGCCGGGCCGGGGCCGGCGGTGGCGGCCGGAGGCGGCGGCCGGGCGAGGCGGCGGCGGCGGCGGCGCGGGGCGGTGCGAGGCGGCGGCCGGGAGGCGGCGGCGCGCGGGCCGGGAGGTGGCGGCGCGGCGGCTCGGGCCGCGGGGGCCCTCCCTGGGCCTGGCGGGCCGCGGCGGCGGGGACGGCGGCTGTGGCCACGTGGCGGCGCGGGAGAGGCTGGGCGTGGCGGAGCGGACGCGTCCGGTCCATCCCGGACACGTCCAACGGTGGCGGTGGATGGATCTAGGGTTAGGGGAAGAGTGGAACCGCGAATTTGAAGGAGGGGGTCTATATATAGGCATTGAGGGAGCTAGGAGAGTCCAAATGAGGTGCGGTTTTCGGCCACGCGATCGTGATCGAACGATCTAGATGATGGAGCAGAGTTAGGTGGGTTTTGGGACAAATTGGAGGGGTGATGGGCTGCAACACACATGAGGCCTTTTCGGTCCCTCGGTTAACCGTTGGAGTATCAAATGAAGTCCAAATGATACGAAACTTGACAGGCGGTCTACCGGTAGTAAACCAAGGCCGCTTGGCAAGTCTCGGTCCAATCCGGAAATGTTTAATCCCCACACATGAAACAAGGCTAGAAATGACCACAGGAGGAGAACGAAGCGCCGGAATGCAAAACGGACAACGGGAAAATGCTCGAATGCCTGAGACGAGCACGTATGCAAATGCAATGCACATGATGACATGATATGAGATGCATGACAACGATAACAACACACGGAGACAAAATCCGAACCCGAGGACATAAATATAACTTAACGCCGGAAACGGCAAGAGTTGGAGTACAAATAGGGAAAGTTATATTCGGGGTGTTACAACACTCCACCACTACAAAAGGATCTCGTCCTGAGATCTAGGACTGAAAGAATGCTGGGTACTCAGAATGGAGGTGATCCTCGCGTTCCCAGGTAGCTTCACGGTCGGAATGGTGTGACCACTTGACTTTGAGAAATTTGATTGACTTGTTGCGAGTCTTGCGTTCAGTCTCTTCAAGAATAGCAACTGGGTGCTCACGATAAGAGAGATCTTCTTGGAGCTCAATGTCCTCGAAGTTGACGGTGCGGTCAGGAGTCTTGAAGCACTTTCAAAGCTGAGAGACATGGAACACGTCATGAACATTTGCAAAGTTTGAAGGAAGCTCGAGTTGATAGGCGAGGTCGCCTCTCTTGCTGACAATCTTGAAAGGTCCCACGTATCTAGGAGCAAGCTTCCCTTCGATACCGAAGCGACGAGTACCTTTCATTGGAGAGACGCGGAGGTAAACATTATCTCCGATCTCGAAAGCCAAATCACGGTGCTTACTATGATAGTGGCTCTTCTGGCGGGATTGGGCTGCTTTGAGGTTATCACGAATGACTTTGCACATTTCTTCTGCCTCTGTGATTAAGTCATTACCCAAAAGCTGACATTCACCGGTTTCAGACCAGTTGAGAGGGGTACGGCACTTCCTGCCATACAGAATTTCAAATGGGGACTTGCCCGAACTTGCTTGAAAACTATTGTTGTAGGAGAATTCAGCATAAGGAAGACAATCCTACCACTTCATGCCGAAGGAGATCACACACGCGCTGAGCATATCTTGAAGAATCTGGTTGACACGCTCGACTTGACCGCTAGTTTGAGGATGGAAAGCTGTGCTGAAGCGGATGTTGGTGCCCATGGCCTTCTGAAAAGAATCCCAAAACTTCGAGGTAAAGATGCTGCCACGGTCTGAAGAGATCACTTGTGGAATACCGTGCAGAGAGACAATTCAAGAGGTATAGAGTTCCGCCAATTGAGCTGCAGTGATCGACTCTTTGATAGGCAGAAAGTGAGCCACTTTGGTGAGTTTGTCGATGACAACGAATATAGCATCATTGCCACGCTTGGACTTTGGAAACCCAGTCACGAAGTCCATTTCAATGTGGTCAAACTTCCATTCTGGAATGGCAAGAGGTTGGAGGAGACCTGCTGGCCTTTGGTGTTCTGCCTTCACTCTTCTGCAGACATCACATTCATTCACGAATTGAACAATCTCGCGCTTCATTCGAGTCCATCAATAAGCTTGCTTGAGGTCCTGATACATCTTCGTGCTCCCAGGGTGGATGGAGAGGAGAGAATTGTGAGCCTCGTTCATGATAACTTTATGGAGGTCACCTTTGGGTACAACAATACGATCCTCGAAGAAGAGAGTGTCCTTGTCATCAAGGCGGTAGTACTTGTACTTGGACTGACTCTTGGCAATCCCAATCTTCACCTTTTTCACCATAGCATCAAGAAGCTGGGCTTGGCGAATCTGGTCTTCCAAGGTAGGACAAACTTGAAGGTTGGCGAGGAAACCTTGAGGAACAATTTGCAGATTAAGTTTGCGGAAAGCTTCACAAAGCTCGGGTTGATAAGGCTTAAGAATCAGACTGTTGCAGTAAGCTTTCCTGCTCAATGTGTCAGCAATCACATTAGCCTTGCCTGGAGTATACTCGATACTCGGATTATACTCTTGAATCATTTCGACCCATCGAGTTTGCCTGAGGTTGAGATTAGGCTGAGTGAAGATGTACTTGAGACTCTTGTGATCAGTGAAAATGTCCACTTTTCTTCCCAATATAAGATGTCTCCAAGTCAACAGAGCATGCACAACTGCCGCCAACTCGAGATCATGAGTGGGGTAGTTCTTCTCATTAGGCTTCAACTGGCGAGATGTATAAGCAACAACTTTCTTCTCTTGCATCAATACTGCGCCAAGACCTTGGAGAGAGGCATCACAAAAGACCTCGTACGGCTTGGATTCATCAGGCGGAGTCAGAACTGGAGCAGTGATCAATTTCTCTTTCAAAGTGTTGAAAGCAATATCACACTCCAGAGACCAAACGTACTTGACGTGCTTCTGGAGAAGATTAGAGAGAGGCTTCGCGATCTTAGAAAAGTTTTCAACGAATCTTCGGCAATAGCTTGCGAGACCGAGGAAGCTACGGAGTTACTTCATGTTCTGAGGAGGTTCCCAATTCACAATTGCAGACACCTTCTCAGGATTCACGGCAATGCCCTTGGCAGAGATGATATGACCAAGATAAAGAACCTCATCGAGCCAAAATTCACACTTGGAGAACTTGGCATAGAACTGATGTTCTCTGAGCTTATCAAGAACCAAACGCAAGTGCTTGGCATGATCTTCCTTGTTCTTCGAGAAAACCAGAATGTCGTCGAGGTAGACCAAAACGAATTCATTGGTGTAGGCGTTGAAGATGAAGTTCATCATGCGAGAGAACGTCAGAGGAGCATTGACGAGGCCAAAAGACATGACAGTGTATTCATATGAACCAAAGCTTGTCCTGAAAGCCGTCTTGGGAATATCTTGCTCACGAATTCGAATCTGATGATAACCCATACGGAGATCAAGCTTGGAGAATACTCGAGCACCTTTGAGTTGTTCGAACGGCTCATTGATGTTGGGAAGTGGATATTTATTCTTGATAGTCTTCTTGTTCACTGGACGGTAATCAACACAAAGTCGGTCCGTTCCATCCTTCTTCTTCACAAAAAGAACACCACAACCCCATGGAGAAGAACTAAGCTGGATGAGACCCATTTTCTCTTGAATATCGAGTTGCTTCTTCAGCTCCTTCAACTCTTCAGGTCCGAGCTTGTAAGGACGTTTGCACACAGGTTCCGTGCCAGGCTCAAGATCAATAACGAATTCAACAGGCCAGTGCGGAGGCATTCCTGGAAGCTCTTCTGGAAAAACGTCTTGATATTCGCAAATGACTGGAATTTGCGAGATAGCGCCCAATTCACCCTTCTCATTGAGAGAAAACAGACGGATGGTATTATCCCGAGCGGCAAAGACAATTACATCCTCAGATGAATGAGTCAATTGAATCTGCCTGGCAGCACAATCAAGATGTGCCTTGTGCTTAGAAAGCCAATCCATCCCGAGAATAAGATCAATATCCGAGTCACCGAGAACCATTGGGGAAGCCAAGAACTTGTAGTCACCCAAAGTGATAGTAACATCCGGAACGATGGAGTTAGCATGCATGCGCTTACCGGGAGGCACAACTGCTAAAGGACTAGGCAAAACTTGCGAAACCAATTCATGCCTATTTGTAAATGGTCTCGAGATGAAGCAATGCGATGTACCAGTGTCAAAAAGAACTTTTGCAGGTATATCATTAACAGGAAGGTTACCCATGATCACATCTGACGAGTCCTCTGCCTGAGCTGCATTCATCAAGTTGACCTTGGCGTGCTTGGGGTTATGCTTGACCACAGCTGTACTTGCCGGTCTGATAGGAGGAGGAGGAGGAGGAAGACGCCTCTAGTTGAAACACTTGTTGGCATAGTGCCCCTTCTGTTGACACTTGTTGCACGTGACCTCTGAAAGCGGACGGTGATACGGAGCACTCGATCTTCGAGGTTGAGACGAAGTCTTGTTCTGAAAGCCAGGGTTGGGTGGGTGGGAAGAACCACTGCCACCTTTGCTCTTCTGCTGATACGCCTGATGGAACGGAGGAGGAGGAAGCCAATACTTCTGCTGCTTGGCCACTTGAGTAGAGGAAGAAGGAGTAACATCTTTGACTCGCTTCTTGGAAGCGTCGCACCTCAACTGAGCAGCCTCTTGCTTCAGTGCCATGTTGTAGAACTCATCATATCTCAAGGGTTCAAAGCGGACAAGAGCGAGCTGAATTTCTTCTCTGAGACCACCCCTGAACTGATATATCATGCTCTTCTCATCAGGGACGTCCTCCTTGGCAAAGCGGGCGAGCTTCTGGAACAACTTGTTGTAGTCATAGAAAGATAAAGAGCCTTGCTTTAGATTGCAGAATTCCTCACGCTTGCTTTCAACCACGCTCTGGGGAATATGATGAGCTCGGAAATCTCGACGGAAATCATCCCAAGTGATAACACGTCCACCTCTGGAGTCCTTGTACTGCTGGAACCATTCTGCAGCTTGATCTTTGAGTTGGAAGGAAGCGAACTTAACAAAGTCCTCAGGCCTGACGTTACTGCACTCGAAATGCTTACACAGATCCACAAGCCAATCGTCAGCATTGGTTGCCTCAACACAATTGCTGAAAGTCTTTGGCCCATTAGCAATGAACTGGTTGAGTGTAGCAAAGTGATTCTGATTGCTGCCTTGATTCCCTTGGTTTCCTTGATTGCGCTCTTGAAGAATTTGCATGATCAACTGTGTGTTTGCATTGGTTGCGGCCATCACAGCTTGCCATGCCTCTGGAGGAGGTGGAGGTGGTGGCAGATCAGGATTCGGAGTCGTGCGCGTTGGAGGAGCCATCCTGAAGAGGTTGACCACCATTAGCACATTGACAGACAAATAATGAAGCTGAACCCAACGGAATGAAAATTGCAACATATAGTCTTCACATCCGAACAAAATGAACGAATGCATTCCTCTTGAAATGGTCACATATCCATAAATTGAGAAGCCACATAGAATTAAGGTAGAGAAATAAATCAACAAGGTACGGATCAAGAACGAATAATCAGTAAGAAATCCCAATCTCAAACCAATATCCGTGGAAGAAGGACTAGAGCTACTAGAATTCCCACCTATGAAACTCCCGAACCTTTTCGGTTATGCAATCAGGTGTTGGGGATACAGGGGAAGCATAATATCTCACCCAAATCTAGCAATTCCTACATCCAACTATATCCATCCTTCAACACATAACCAAGAAACCTTCAGAAACCATCTACCTCAACCTTCGAAAAGCATCCATTATACAAGTTATGGCGATACTCCCGAACTCCCGCCCCAGTACTGGGTGGCGTCGAGGTTATCTCACTAACGAACTGCATAAAAGAGGTTTTCGATGTCGGCGTACTAGACTCAGGTATTCCAGAACTGCAACGATAAAATTAGGATGATAACACCTTAGAGCTCAACTCCCCGGGACACTTCCACTAAACCCCTGACAGGAGGCACCAAGACAATGTTCTCATCATAAAACCATCGGAACGATTCCAAGATACCCGCGTGATCCTAAATATTATTTTAGTGAAATTTGAGAAGAGAAGAGTCAAAACTCTACGTCAGGATGCCTTACCGGAGCGATGAGGAGACTGGGAAGTAAAAAGAATTCCTAATCTCTCCGATATATAATTCCTAAAGACTCAAAAAAATTTTCTAGACACAACTCGGCCGCTAAAACGATCAAGCAATGGGGCTCCTAAGGTCGGGGAAGGCTCTGATTACCAACTTGTAACACCCTCGGTGCGACGATAGCTCCCACGTGTCGAGGCACGACTTAGAGACATAATCGCATTGAAGGCATATGTCGCAAGTTAGGCAATCTTCACAACATCCCATGTAATATAAATAATAAAGGGGAGATAACATAGTTGGCTTACACTCGCCACATCAATCAAGGACATAAATAACATTACATCATCCAAACACTCATGGCCCGACTACGGCGCCAAAATAAAAGATAACCCAACATGTGACAACGGTCCCGTTCACCCCCAACTGGGCACCACTACTGATCATCGGGAAAGGAAACATAGTAACGTTGAGAGACTTCGTCGAACTCCCACTTGAGCTCGTACACGTCTCCTGGATCGGAATCATCAGGCCCTGCATCTGGTGTAATAGCAATCTGTGAGCCACAGGGACTCTGCAATCTCGCACCCTCGCGATCAAGACTATTTAAGCTTATAGGTAAGGCAAGGTAAATATAGGTGGAGCAGTAGCAAGTGACTAGCATATATGGTGGCTAACTTATTCGCAAAAGAGAGCGAGAAGAGGAGGCAAAGCACGAGCGAGAAACTAGAGAACAACCTGCGCAAACATTACTCCAACACCGTGTCCACTTCCCGGACTCCGCCGAGAAGAGGCCATCACGGTAACACACTCAGTTGATTCATTTTAATTAAGTTAAGGTTCAAGTTATCTACAACTGGACATTAACAAATTCCCATGTGCCCATAACCGCGGGCACGGCTTTCGAAAGTTCAAATCCCTGCAGGGGAGTCCCAACTTAGCCCATGACAAGCTCTCACGGTCAACGAAGGAATAGACCTCCTCCCAAGACGTTCCGATCAGACTCGGTATCTCGGTAATTCAAGACACTTCGACAGGTTAAAACAAGACCAGCAACACCGCTCGAATGTGCCGACAAATCCCGATAGGAGCTGCACATATCTCTTTCTCAGGGCACACTCAGATTGTCCTAGGTACGGGTAGGCCAGCCCAGAGTTGCCCCTGGTGGCCACCGGTAGCTGACAGGTGGACCAACACTCAGAGGAGCACTGGCCCGGGGCGTTAAAATAATGATGACCCTTGAGTCTGCAAAACCCAAGGGAAAGAAAAGGCTAGGTGGCAAATGGTAAAACCAAGGTTGGGCATTGCTGGAAAAGCTTTAATCAAGGCGAACTATCAAGGGGTTCCCATTATAACCCAACCACGTAAGGAATGCAAAAATCTGGGAACATAACACCGATATGACGGAAAACTAGGGCGGCAAGAGTGGAACAAAACACTAAGCGAGAGGCCGAGCCTTCCACCCTTTACCAAGTATATAGATGCATTAAGATAACATAGCAATATAATGATATCCCAACAAGTAAATAAAAGATGTTCCAACAAGGAACGACCTCCAATCTTCACCTGCAACTAGCAACGCTATAAGAGGGGCTAAGCAAAGCGGTAACATAGCCAATCAATGGTTTGCTAGGACAAGGTGGGTTAGAGGTTTGACATGGAAAAATGGGAGGCTTGCAAGCAAGTGGTAGGCATTGTAGCATTGGCATAGCGAAAGAGCGAGCAAACTAGCATAGCAAAGATAGTAGTGATTTCGAGGGTATGATCATCTTGCCTGCACAGTTGTCAAAGTTGACTGGATCCTCAAAAGCAAACTCAACGGGCTCCTCATTAGCGAACTCGTCTCCTGTCTCTACTCAAACAAGACAAACAAGCAACAAGGATACGATCAACCACGTGCAAACTCAAACAACGCAATGCAAAGATGGTATGCAATGCGGAATGCGATGCGGGATGCAAAATGCAAGATATGACAGGAAATGCATGAACCTGGACTCAACTTGGAAAACCAAGTGTGCCACTGGAAAGATGAGATGAAATCGCTTGAAAACGATATAAAGAACACTGGAATCGGAGTTACGGTTTGGAAATGGCAAGCGATTCAAAAATGACACCGGTCTGCGATTTACAGCAAGTAGGCATCTAAATGCAATGAGATGAACATGCTACAGCACCCAAACATGACAACAAAATACATGGAAGGGATGCACACAAGATGCTTAACAAAAGTCTAGCACTGAGCTACGGCCAATTCATCCATTAACAGGTTCAAACAAGCATGGCAAAAATGCATATGACAAACAGATCTCAGACTTAGTGAAATTAACACTTGTCTGGAATTTCAGATCAGGTAGCCCTCTTTGGAGCATGAAAACTACATGCTACAGGACCTGAACATGGCAAAGTAAATCATGGCATGGAGCTACTCAAGACTTAAAAAGTCCCTTAGTGACCTTGAGCCAAAAGGGATCAGAAAATACAATTGCAAGCACGTGAACATAGCAAAAACATAATCAGTTTTCAGACTTAGTGAAAACTGGCACATGCTGAAATATAACCCAAGTAGGCATGTTTACGAGCTCGATGCACTCACTACAGTGCAAGTCATGGCAAGACAAGCATACACCCATCAAGAAGGCACAAAATGCAAGCTAGACATGGCAAGAACAATGGCATAGCAAGCACGGATCAACTACAACAACATCGGCAAAATTGCAAACAAGTTGACAATCTGCCCAGATTCACGAAGTAGCAAAAGTAGAGCTCGACTGACTCAAGCTAGGGTGCTCCATAAATGCAAACAAAGACATGGATGGATAGAGCACTACAATATTAACAAAACATCCTTACTGATCATCCTCAAAAGAGGCACGGATCACTAGGAAACAACAAGAACATATGGCATCATGAGATAAACAGCTCCAGGACTTAGTGAAATCACTAAGTCCCTGAAAACAGAATTATCAAGTGCACCACTTTGCAAGATTGCACAAGTCACTACACACATCAGAAAAATACACGAGTTGCAGCTCTGGAAAGATGGCAAAACCCTTAACAAAACATATGTAGAACTCATGGGCATAGCATGCACACATTAATCATGGCAAAAATGACAAAAGTGCTAAACGGAGTAGCAGATCTAACAATTAACTCAAGTATCCCTCTTCTAACATCATTTCAGGCATCAAGATGAGCTCAAATGAAAATGATGCAATGGAATGAAATGATGTACTCTCTAAGGTGAACATTTTGATATGCTATATGCATGAATCAGAGCTACGGATGCAAAGTTACGGGGCTACGAACATGTGCATATGGACTGAGAATATCAGGGACTTAGTAAAAAAACAACCCCAGATCTAGGGTTTGACCGGCGCGGAATCCGAGGCGGGGCCGGCGCGCACTGTTCACGCCGGAGTTCGTCGCCGACGTCACCGGAGTGGAGAGGAGAGGCCGGGCCGGGGCCGGCGGTGGCGGCCGGAGGCGGCGGCCGGGCGAGGCGGCGGCGGCGCGGGGCGGCGGCGCGCGGGCCGGGAGGTGGCGGCGCGGCTGCTCGGGCCGCGGGGGCCCTCCCTGGGCCTGGCAGGCCGCGACAGCGGGGACGGCGGCTGTGGCCACGTGGCGGCGCGGGAGAGGCTGGGCGTGGCGGAGCGGACGCGTTCGGTCCGTCCCGGACACGTCCGGCAGCGGCGGTGGATGGATCTAGGGTTAGGGGAAGAGTGGAACCGCGAATTTGAAGGAGGGGGTCTATATATAGGCATAGAGGGAGCTAGGAGAGTCCAAATGAGGTGCGGTTTTCGGCCACGCGGTCATGATCGAACGATCTAGATGATGGAGCAGAGTTAGGTGGGTTTTTGGCCAAATTGGAGGGGTGTTGGGCTGCAACACACACGAGGCCTTTTCGGTCCCTCGGTTAATCGTTGGAGTATCAAATGAAGTCCAAATGATAAGAAACTTGACAGGCGGTCTACCGGTAGTAAACCAAGGCCGCTTGGCAAGTCTCGGTCCAATCCGGAAATGTTTAATCCCCACACACGAAAGAAGACTAGAAATGACCACCGGAGGAGAACGAAGCGCCGGAATGCAAAACGGACAACGGGAAAAATGCTTGAATGCCTGAGACAAGCACGTAAGCAAATGCAATGCACATGATGACATGATATGAGATGCATGACAACGATAACAACACACGGAGACAAAACCCGAACCCGAGGAAATAAATATAACTCAACGCCGGAAACGACAAGAGTTGGAGTACAAATAGGGAAAGTTATATCCGGGGTGTTACAACGTGGCAGCTCCCTATTGGCGCGGGGCGGCGGCGCGGTTCGTCCGGCGGACGACGGACATGTCTGGCCGGCGGCGGAGCGGATTTTTAGGGTTTAGGGAGAGAGGAGACCCGGGATTTCGGAAGGGGATCTATTTATAAAGCTAGAGGGAGCTAGGAAGCTCCAAATGAGGTGCGGTTTGTGGCCACACGATCGTGATCGAACACTCTAGATGGTAGAAGGGGTCTAGGTGGGCTTTGGGCCAAATTGGAAGTGTGTTGGGATGCAACACACACGAGGCCTTTTCGGTCCCTCGGTTAACCGTTGGAGTATCAAACGAAGTCCAAATGGTATGAAACTTGACAGGCGGTCTACCGGTAGTAAACCAAGGCCGCATGACAAGTCACGGTCCAATCCGAAAATGTTTAAACCCCACACACGAAAAGCGGTAGAAAGGACCACCGGAGGACATAGGAGCGCCGGAATGCAAAACGGACAACGGGGAAAATGCTCGGATGCATGAGACGAAAACATATGCAAATGCAATGCACATGATGACATGATATGAGATGCATGACAAAGACAACAACACACGGAGACAAAAACCCGACAATGGAGAAATAAAATAACTTAGTGCCAAAAACGGCAAGAGTTGGGATACAAGTAAGGTAAATTACATCCGGGGTGTTACATCAAACACCGTGTGCCGCGCCTTTGGAGGAAGAGCCGGAGCCTGAAGCCTCATACGGTCCCCGTAGCCAGAGAAGGTCCACATTTGCCGGGAGTGGCATTGAAGCGGAGCGATGCGACATCGGATGAACTCCTTCACCACCATGGGCGCCATCACTCCAAGGTCCTTCAGCCTGGCCAGCCGGTGCCATACATGGCCGAGCTGCCGACCGGCAAGCTTCGCATGCCCCCGACCGGAGCTCGGAGCAGCTAGCATCCGTGGGAGCAGCAGCAGGGGCTGCGCACACCAACGTCCACAAACACCCAGCACTTCCTGAAGCCTTCGAGGACCGGTGAGAGCTCAAATTTGATCCCCGAGCCGGCCGTCGCCGCGACAGCCTGAAGGGATACACACCTTGAGCACTGGAGAGGATCTGTCTGGTGCAGCGAGAAGAAGTGGTGAAGAAAGTCCACGGAAGGGGCAATGCCCACCATGGCTTCGCAGACGAAGGCAAAGACAACAAGGAGGATGATGGATTGGGGATCAAGATGCAGTGCATTGATCTGGTAATGCGAGAGCACCGCGTTGAAGAAATCAGAGATGGGGGGAATCAGGCTTGCCCAGATGGCGTGAATATGGATGGGGACCTCGGTGACCGTCTTGTCAATTTCGGCATGGGAAGCAGGCCAGGCCACCATCGCCCCCACTCATTGAAATCGGCGGCAAGCGCCGGGTGCACCTTTCTGATCGCCTCTTGGTTGAGCAACACTGACCACTCAATGGCGGGCTCGAAGACCAGCATCGCGGGGGCCAAGGTATGAGACTCCTTCTTCCCCTTCTTCTTCCGGCTTGGTGCCATGGAGGCGGGGGGAGTTGGTGTCAGATTGGACCGAGGGAAGAAATTCGCTGCCTTCCGGAAGATGAGGGAGCTACAGAGCGTGCTGCCTGTAAAGGAGGCGGAGCTATGAAGACGACAGTCATTGCCTAGCTAGGCGGAAATCGTGGCTGCATGGGGAAGTGGAGGCTCCCACGTCCCATCAGTTGCTATGCGTCAATCGAGGACGCAGGCTATTGGGGTCGGCGATGCTCTGCACTTGCCCTTTGGCTTCGCCTCGAAGCCAAGTCCGAGCACGCCTTGGGCCCGGGGGCTACTGTTGGTGTCCTGGGAACGAGGGTACCCAAACTAGCCTGCCTGCGGCCCAGAGCGTGGCTCATCCAGCGGCCTGGTACGGCCCATCTTCATCAGCAACCACTCAAGACCCTCACGAGGGGCCAAGCCTCGTGAGGAGGATGACGCCAATATCTCCTAGGGGTAGCCTCCCTAGGCTGGCTCTCGAGGAGCGGAGATATCTATGCAAGGGCACCTCACGAGGTTCACGTGACGTGAGCCATGACGACCAAGGCCAGGTGGGTGCCAGCGGATGCAGAGTACTTGTTTCCTCTTTGTTGGTAAAGGGGCAAGCATAGGCGAGGAGTCCCGAGGAATCAGGCAAAGGTTTCCATATCGGTGCAACGAGACCAAGACCAGCAGGACGGCAGGACGGAGGTCACCGCGGAGCCCATGGCGGCGTCACCACCAGAGCCTTTGGCAGGCGAAGACCACCTTTTGTCAGGATGGCTTGTACTAGTTATCCCCCTTCGAAATTGGCCATTGTGGGATCCCTTCCCGCCTAAACATTTGGGAAGAGGACCAGGGCTTCTATAAATAGGACTAGCCACCACCTTAGGAATGGTCGGATCATTGAGTCCATCCTCACACACACAAGCTCATCGATTGCAAGAACACCTCTCCTCAGGAGGTTGTTCATCCACTGTACTAGTTCATCCTCAGCCTATAAGGTAATCCACCACACCAGATTGGAGTAGGGTATTACACCACAACAGTGGCCCGAACCAGTATAAACTCTCGTGTCAGTTGTTTCTTGGGTTCGACGAGCTAGGCCTAGAGAACCAGTATAAGAGACACTTCCGTGATGATACGCATTTGTCACAGTAGGTCACGTTTTGTGTCATGCATGTACATCGATGACGATTTTATGACAGAATCAAGATAGTCATACCTGTGCTGTCATAGAAGTGTTCCATGACATTACCAAAATTATCATCACGGAAGTGTCCAATTCCATGAAGATAAATCACGCGATATAGAGGTGCTTTCGTCAAGGGTGACCGACACATGGCATCCACCATAAAGGGTCACTGTTAAGCTATCGGGTCTGGTTTTGGATCCGATAACCTGCTAACAACCACGACCAATGACGATTTTCCATGTGTAAAATTCTCATCGGCCGACGAAACCACGTGTTTCTCCTCGGTGGGCCAGATGTCATCCGTCAATTGGAGGAGACATGCCTATGATATGTCTACACGTGGTAGGGACCAAGAGAGGCCCATATATGTTAAAAAGGCCAGCCCAGTCAAAGGCCAATAGTACTTACTTAGGTACTAGTGGGCCAACCCGATAATAGCCTGTTTAATAAAGACCCATTTATGGCTCGAAGCCAAATCTGGCCTGTTAATTGTTTGCCGAATATTTGGGTCCAATTACGGCCCAGTGACTTTCGGCCTGTTAGAGGCCCGATGTAGACATGGGCCCATTTCATCCAAGTGTGTCTTTCGGCCTAGGAATGGCCCGTACTGCCCACGGGCCATATATGGTCCGACGCGACATCCGTCCCACTAATGGCTCGTGATAAAGGTGGCAACAGTTCAACCCAACATGCTTTGGTCTTGTTAAAGGCCTGTCGTATAATTCGGCCCATTGATGCATGTACTAAGCTTTCGGCATCTTAAAGGCCCATGATATCAGTGGGCCAACAAAGGCCCGAGATATGTTTCGGCCTGGTAATGGACCATCATATAACTGGGACAAAAAATTCCGGGTCTACATTTCAGCCTGCTGAAGGCCCATCGACGACTAGTGAAAATTGAGGCCCAACATGAATTTCAGCCTGCTAAAGGCCCATGGTTTCTTCTAGGCTGTAACACGCCAGTAGAATATTCAGACTGTTAATGGCCCAACGCTACATGGGCCAAACTAAGCGCCGGGTCCACAAAGGGCCCAACTAAAATTTGGGCCGAATATAGGCCGAAGTAAGTTGTGGGCCTGGCGCAAAGTATGAAGGTCCCAATGGCCATTCAGGCCCAAGAAAGATGCAGGCCGGCCCAATAGTGGCCCGCTAAAAACCAGGCCCGCTACAGGCGAATGTTTCGGCCTGGTCGACTACATCAATTTTTTTTCTGATAGCGAATGATGGCAGTAAATAGTACGAATTAAGAACAAACCTACTCTATATAATAAATAAATTACGACATAGTAACTTAGAATAAACCTACACTATACGATAAAGGATTTATGGTATATTACATCCACTGGGCATCGAAGTTCGCCACCAGTGATCATAAAGCGCAACGAAGAAGCAAATTACAAAAACTGGACACAATTGCAGCGTAACAAAATACTACTGAACCGAGACCACTTCCAAGATAGTTCAATAAAGGTTAGCCTTGCGCGGGAACTGCTGAGCAAGGCTGTGAGGCCATCCTAGCATGTAGTCCATAGCTTCCAGGTGTAGTTGTTTAGCAATGATGTTCTCATTGGTGTTCTCCGCAATGTTTCTTAGAGACAGGACTTCAAGTCGAAGTTGAGTTGCCGAATGCCTTTCTGCTAGAACTTGGGACTGAAGAAGTCGAACTGATTCAGACAGCGAATTCTGTGAGCTTGTCTGACTACTAGTCTCAAGTAACTTGAACACTGCATCAAGACGAGACTTTGGGGTTGTCTCGCTATCTTAAAGATGTTTTGCCTTCTTTGCTGCAATATTTGTTGGGTTTGTCTCACAGCCTTCAGCAGACTTGTGCATGCCATCAGGTATATCACCCTAAACCAAGCAGATAGATGACATGTTTTGCACATGTATAAACAAAGATGATAACTGTGCTGTCAATTCCATCCAATTTCAAATTAGAAAATAAAGAGTAAGTTCAAAATATCAATAGCATAATTTGGCATTGTTCATAATGCGAGGAGCTTGACCACACTACTGGATTACCATGTCAACATAACAAGCATAGATGAAGGGCAAAGACAATCATTGTATCTATTTTGGTTAATGTGCATGGCATGTTGTTCATATCATCAGCCACATCAGTAAGATAAAATAGGTGATGACAAGGTGCAAACGTGGGCTGCTTCACCACGCACTGGATTATAGATACAAAAAACAAGCATACATATATGGAGTATTGAGTAATGTGCATGGTATGAATAAGGAATTTGGTTTTACAAGTAAAAGTTGGAACTTACGGTTGTTGTGAACATGCATTTTGATAGAAACAGCAAACCAAACAGCAGTAAATGATAGGGAGTATGAGCAAATTAAACAACAATTGAGGATAAAGGCTTTAGAAGGACTGACTTGCATTAACAGTTAACACTGGCTTTATAATGCCCTTCTCCATGTCACGGGAAGGATAAATCAAGAATTTCAGCATAGAATCTTCTTCATAAGCATTGCTTGTACTCTACATTTTGTAGAGAGTAATTATAGATATGATAATATTGGAAGGGATAGAGGAAAATGAAGATAAGATGCAGATTGTTTCTACATAATCAACTACCAATCCCTGGAAGTACAAGCGTTATAGGACAAAATGTACTAACAAGAGCAATGGGCTACACTTCTGCACCAATCCCTCAATAGGGGTAAGTACAGTGATAGACGAGGTTCAGTCCTTACAAGAGGATTGTAGAGCTAAACCTCTTCAAAAGCATTGGGTTGATTCCAAATTTATGTATGAGTCCCTACGGATATTATAATGTCCACCAAACGGACGATAACAAGGCTGACATGTGCAGTGATGCTACATATTGAAACAGCTATGAAAGTAAGTACTCACATTGGTCATACATGGCAAGAGGTACTCACAAGAGCAATGTAGTGTGGAGTATAGTTGCGAGATTCTGTGGTCCCTTGAGAATGAATGTTCTTCTGCAAACAATTTTCATAAAAGTGAGACGTTAAGGCAAATGCAGAAATGTAGTTCAAATTGTGATTGTGATATCATAGAAAGTTCCTTCCATTGCAGACAAGACCAATGTGTAACAAGATTATTCCAGTCACTGTCTGATAAATGTAGCACCTGAGACTTTACATAAATTTCATTTAGAGGCTTGCCATCGAAGTGCGCTTGCCTCAGGTACAAACGATACTTCATCAATGAGTGCTTGAAAAGCGCAACCAACCCTTGCTCGTCTTGACAATCAAGTTTGGTCCTCGCCTGTTTAAAAGAGTGAAATCTTGTGTCTTCTGTCAGCAGAAACATATGCATAAATTACCATGAATAACATTAGTACATTACTTACGCGTAAGTTGCGGAGGAAGACTGGAAATTGTTCTCTGTCTGCAGTGCAATATTTCCATGAATGGTCCTATTTGCTGCAATTGGGGCTCTCTCTGGTTCGAAAAGGGATTTGGCAACTGGATTTTGTGTACTCTTTGATGGAATGGGGGTTTTGCGTCGTAGAGGTGGTGCTATGTCAACTGGCATCATCATACTATTTGTTGCAGTTGGGGTCTACTGAGTTGGGGCATCAGAAATGACCGGTGTAGTAGGGCTAGAGTCTGCTAGAGTTGGGGTGTTTTGTGGGTCAGGTGATATTGCAACTACACCTAATGGGTTATTTGATTTATCAGGTGTCATTACATTTTCCAAATACTTTGCTCGTGCTCCTCCGCAATCAGCAATTGCCCTCAACATTTGAATGGATAGATATGGTATGATGACAGATGGAATATGTACTGAAAATTGATAGGCAGGGCGTGTTCACATACACGATGTGTAAACTAAGCTAATGGCAGTGCAACAAAGTAGAAGCAATGCAAAGCATCAGTTGCAAGATATGTGCGACTAATATAACCTTGGAAAGTTAGAGCAAGCACCTTGATGGGTGAATAAGATAGGGCATCTGCCTCTGAATCCTCCACTAGGGACCTACATTGACTTAGGTCTCCCTCTATAGCTCAGAATCACTATTAGGATCATATTCTGAGCATGAATCTGTAGGTGGAGAGCGTTTGCATTGCATTGCATCCAGACTTGATTTCAGTCCCTTAATGCCAAGTTTGACAGCCATGGCATTGTTCTGCTATATTCTTTTCATGCGCGCAAGCTCATAATCATTATGATACTGTTCAAAATCTGAGATTCATGAAAACATAAAGAGTAGTCAGATTATCTATGGAATGCATCGCGGATTCAACTCGAAGAGTGTCTCCCTATAAACCCCTACATATGCAAAGTTCACCCCTAACTATGCTGACCAGGCCACACACAAAAATACAAACCTCTTATGTCTCTATAACAGGCAGACACACATTTCAAAACTGAAGTAGGAACATTAGAATCATATCAAATTCGTATTTGAACAAATAAACTAAGGAATTATCAATGGCATAATGTTTAGCTTCAAGGGTGGAGCACTGGTAGTGCGACACAAATCAAGTAGGAAGATTGTATTCCATGTAAAAGATCATAGTCTATGTAAAAGCTGGAAACGACACTTTCTTTCTATACAATGCAGTGTTCGTTGCACACACATGATGGAAGAGGTCACATAGAGAAATACTATTCACTCATGTCTACGGTTCCAGTATTTTGAAACAGGGTGGTCCACCCTAAAAGAATATTGACAACAAATATGACAAGGCAAGCATATATGCAGTGAATCTATCATTTACTTGTGAGCTTACTAGGGCAAGTATGCTGAATTGTAACTGCAGTAAGAGACCGTCCAAAATCTGAATTAAGAAGTTTGTCTAGCACTTATTGTTTGCCCCTTCTACAACCTCGAAGGCCTCATCACGCATATTGCTGTACAGGGGGCTACGGTGGACGACTCAGCTGATGACGCAGATTCTGAAGATGCGCTAGCACCGCCAAAGCATAAGGATGCCTCTGATGGTGCTCCATCAACCAAGAAGCCGAAGACAAAATCTTCGCGAAAAGAGCATGCTGCTGCCACAGAGCCACTGGTTGTTGAGCCCATCTCCGTTGCATGTCCTGCCTCCTCCAACCAAGAGCGTCAACTTATAGTTGACGAGCCTGCTACCACAGAGGCTCCTGAAGACGAAGAAGTACCAGCTGCTGACCCCATTACAGCTGAAGACATTGCTCGCGAAGACAATGTAGAAGATGATGAAGTCCTTCCTCAGATCGAGCACCAACTGGTATCATCGCCTATTCTCATGAACAGCAAACTCATTAGCATTGGTCGTCCTTTGACGCCAATTGCTTAGGATGCATCATGGGCTTATCACCCACAACAAGACACCCCCATTCAAGATGAAACCCCCAGAACTCCAACCCCTCAAGTCACCACTCCGGTACTTGATGACGACTACATGGTGGAGACCACTCCATCACGACAGGCGTCGCCCGCACTCCGCAGGCTTCACAAAGGCCCTAGGCCACAGGTCACCATGTCGAGTATTCTAGAAGGAGAAGTGCAACAAAGATCAGTCGCATGTGAAGTGTTTCCTGAAGCCACTCCTACTGTGAATGTCTCTGAGTCTGAAGCCAAAGCTACTGAAGACATTCCGGCTACATCAGCCGAAGAAAATCCAGAACCAAGACAAGAAGAAGAAAGAGTTGCAACACCCCCTGTCACTCAAGAAGTCGTTCTCGAGGAGAACGTGTCCGTGCCTGACCCTCCTGCTACTGAAGAGGAGGTTGAAAACATTAAGGCGGCCCCAACCAACACTGCTGAAGCCAATGACGTTGTCATGGCTGAAGACAATGTGGCACCTGAAGCTGATGTTGCACCCGAAGCTAGTGTGCAACCTGAAGCCCCTGCGGATGCTGAAGCCACTGTTCCATCTCCTAGGTCTCACACAATTGAACTGGCCTTCGATCACGGACAGTTGGTCACTGTGAAATGGCCAATCATGGTTCCTGCCACTGCTCCTGGACCTCAATATGGATATCATGTGTAGCATAGGCCTCAGGTCCAGAAGCCACAACCCAGACTGCCAAGGTTTCTCGGTGCTGCATCATCACCAGGCTCGTTCAGTGTCAACAGCTTCAGGGCACACACCACATTCTTTGACAATGTCAAGAACCCATAATCGAAGCCAAAGATCTCATCTGATCGCTTCTGGAGCTTTCCGCAGCGCAGTTATTACTCCTGTGTCTTATACAATCAAGAGCGGATCTTTCCTCACATGCGTCTGGATTGTGAAGCCATTGCTGGACTGCCCTGTTAGGAAGAAGCCTTAGACTGTTTCAGAGATGTTGGCCTTCTGCGATTTGTCACTGATAAAGAGCATTGGAACGAAGAGCTTCTGCTGCACTTCTATCCTACTCTTGACATTCGTGTCTACAACAAGGATCCGAGGACTTGGGTCCTTGAGTGGATGACAGGTGATGTGCACCATGAAACCAAAGCTTAAGATATCATCGAGCTCACTCCCCTGCCCACTCCAGGAGAATACTATGAACCTGGTTGTCAGCTACATAGGAATGCATTGGAGAGCATATTTCAGAAGCCTGAGCCAAACATGAGTCAGATGCTTAGCATGATGAAGCCACTACTACAAGACGCTGAATATCCTAAGGAATTCTTTGTCGACGACCTTGAGTATCTGCCACGAACCATTTATCACATTGTTAGGTGAACTCTATGGCCTGTCAAAGGGCATTCCCCTGCATCCAAGCTTGAAGACACAATGAAGACATTGGTGTTCTATATTCGGAATGGCAATAGCTTCAATGCTCAAGATTTCTTCATCAGACAACTTGCTGCATTAGGAATTGATCTCTTTGGCCTGAAGTTTTATGCTCCATGGGTGATGCGCTTAATCAAGCTTCACTCTTCTGTCAACTATCAGCCCTCTGCGCGCAATCATCTTATTGCCTGAGGTTGATATGTCTGTTGAAGCCATCTGTCCAGAACCTGCCAAGGAGCCCCTTTATCTTCATAATGTTGATCACCAAAGCTTCACACAACCAATTGAGGGAGTTCTTGCTGCTACTCATGGTTATCCCCTGGCTGGAAATACACGTGCACCTCATCGTGCTACTACTGAAGCCGCTGACATCACCAATCCTCAAAGGCCTCGGAAGCTATCTCGTGTGCTCAATGACCGAGACCTTCTTGTAGCCTTGCATCAGAAACAAGATAGGCACCACGACTGGCTAAAAGCATTAGATGAAGAGCATCTTGGTGGACGTCAATCATATCAGAAACTTGGCCACCAAGAATTCATTTGTTGCTCATGAAGCCTGTAGGAGGTCCTGGAAGAGTCTCGCACTTCTCTGCTCTAAAGACGATCTTCGCGAAGATGGCTTCACTGAGGGTTTCAAATTTGACTCCACTCCTCCTTGCAATGCAAGCTGGCGTCGGACTCCACCAATTGAAGATTCGGAGTATTCATCTTCGGTTGCAACTGTTGTTGCGAGAGTCATCGAAGAAGAAGACGATGGCACTTCAACAGCCATGGCTTCACCACGTCTTGACACTACAACATGCCCCTCTGCACCACCGAACGTCAACATCGACCCTGCTCCTTCATCTACTCCTAATGGGAACGAGTAGATGCTCTATGTCTTCAAACCTTCTTGGTCCTTACTGACAAAAGGGGGAGAAGCATATGAGTTGATAGTCTTCAAGTGGGTCCATATGGGTGGTTGCTATTATTTTTTCTAAGTGGTTACAACTCTCGTTTTTGATGCATTTGGTTCTTTGGGTTGTAACACTTAAAACTTGATGGTCGTCTGCCACTTTGTGATGCGATGATAAATTCCGCATGAAGTCATTCCGCAGACGTCCATTTATCATTATGCATGTCATTATATTTGTTATATCTTTTCTTGCATAATGAATTGTCTTCACAAAGTAAAGAGGATCTACACAATTAAAACCTGCCATGTGCATTTGCATTCAAGAGCAAACTACTTATATACACATCTTTAGGGGGAGACCTTTTGCTACTTATGAAGACAATGCCTTTACCCCTACAATTTCACATAATTTTATCCGAGTTGAAAACTTCAACCGGTTTTTCATCAATTACCAAAAAGGGGGAGATTGTAAGTGCATCTAGTGCCACCCCTAGTTGGTTTTGGAGTATTGACGACAAACTTGGTTCAGGGAATATTGTGTTTGTGAGAATTGCAGGATAACATAGGTAGTAGTCCCTCATTGATTCGGTTTACCTACCAGAGATGACCCCTAAAAATGTGTGAAGACATTGAAGACAATGGTGGTCTGTGAAGAGATTCGCATTGAAGACTATGACCTGAGAAGACATCGCATGAAGACTATGGATTGCGAAGACATAGTTGTTTCGAAGTTTCCTTTTCTTCTTTTGTGAGTCATAAGAACCACCGTACTGTTAACTGGGGTCCAAGTGAACAACGTCAGAGTAACTGAAGTGATGCTCAACCAAATCCTATGTCTTCGAGTGAACACAATGAGAGCAAATCTTATCCAGAGCTGGATAAGTTAGCTTTACTTGTAGCCCAAGTCAAGCTGTCGTGTGTGTTGGAAATCTGAACGTTGGACACGTGTCAGTTCCTTAGTGACCCAGGGTCATTTCGGACAAATCAGGTCGGGTTGCATCATGGCTATAAATAGCCCACCCCCTACACGATAAATTGGCGGCTGCTCAGAGTTAGTGCATGACTTTTGTCATTTGAGAGCAACCCACCTCCGAAGCCTTTGAGAGAGAAATCCTTACGAGGACAAAGCCCTAAACACCCAGAGCCAAAGAGTCTTAGGCATAACTAAAGTATTTCTTTTTGCGTGATCTTAAGACTTGTTACATTCGAGGACTGTGAATCCTCCAGCCGGTTAGGCATCGCGTTCTGAGCATCCAAGAGTCATTGTGGATCGCCGGTGAACGAAGTCTATGAAGGTTTGGAAGTCTACCTTAAAGACTTACCAGAGTGATTGGGCGAGGACTATGTGTCCTTAGCTCAAGGGGAATAAGGTGAAGACGCGGTCTTCTGAGTTAAATCCCAGCCTCCCTAACCAGACGTGCAGTTGTCACAGAAACTGGAACTGGTCCAACAAATACCTGTCCTCACCGAGCAACTAGTTCTATCTGTTACCTCTCTGTGCTTACTGTTTGTCTTCGTGAAGTCATTGCCTGCTTGCATGATCAGACTGACTTCACTGTGTGAAGACTTTTGTTGATTGGCTTCATACTATCTTCCATCTTGATCCATATTAGCTAGCTGCTGATAGTCTTCGTGCTTTCACTTCATTGCTTACTTGACTATGGCTTGTCTAGTGTTGTCTACCTTCCGATGCATATCAATAGGTTCATTTCTATTGTTTGTATTCAAAGCCCCCGTGTTTTGAAGACTTTCATAAAAATCGCCTATTCACCCCCTCTAGTCGATAACTAGCACTTTCAACACAGGGTTAGCCAACCACTCAAGGTGAAAAACTTCCCCAATAAACACAGGCGCTAAGAGCCAGGCTACTTCTTCTCCAATAGCCTTATGTCGCTCTTCATTGAAACGACGGAGGAACTGTTTGACCGGCTTAAAATTGGGATCCACATTAAGGGTGTGCTCAGCGAATTCTCTTGGTACACCTGACATGTCAGAAGGTTTCCATGCAAAGATGTCCCAATTCACAAGGATGAACTCGATGAGCGCGCTTTCCTATTTGGGATCCATATTAGCCCCTATAGTGAATTGCTGAGACAAGCCGCCACAGAAAAAATCCACCTATTTGGTGTCATCAGTCGTGTAGCGACCCGACCTCGGACGGTCAAGTCTATGTGTATCTGTGCTATCCCTGGATCGGTATACTAGCACACACAGTACATCAATGTATATATCAAAGTGCAATCACATGTATAAGTAACGAAAAACTGATATATACCTTAAGAATCTCAGCGGAAACAGGCAAACGGATGTGGAGTCCCATCAATACCATCGGCAAGTTGAGTGCGGGCTAGAAACCAATTGTATCACTTACTCGTCGGATAATACCTGCAATATAATATGTTGCAGCCATGTAGGTTAGTACATTGAATGTACTCGCAAGTCCCACCACAAAAGATGAATAAATGTCCTATTTATACATGCAATATGGCTGGTGATGGTTCTAAATTTAATTTGCATAAAGCTGATTTTTCCCTATCATCAAAAGAATATCATATTGTTACTACATAATTCATCATAATATGATTGAGATGATTGCTCCATTCAATCTATACCCAAATTCATTAAAACCCATTAAATTAATTAAGAGTGATGAGATCGCTGAATTCGCACTTTCTAGATGCTCAAATTGTCCATAATCGGGGACACGACTAATCGATTAGTTTTACACTCTGCAGAGTTTTGCACACTTTTCCACACAAGACTCGATCACCTACTTTGTAGTCCTCGCAGTACCTCGCGTTGGAGAACCGGAAGATCGGGACATAGTCTTTCTAAAGTGTTCCCTTTTAACCCTGGGTAGACCGGTACACCTACATATATAACTACATCTGCTAGTCTACCACTTTAAGAGGTCACACAACATACTCAACTAAGCCAGAGCCCATAATAGCTTGTGGATGTGCAGTTAAGCTTCTAGTCATGAAAAGTTGATGAATCCCTTTGAGCCTGGGTGGCAGTCCAAAGGGTGATCAGATGGGTACTCCTGGATCCCCTGGGCAAGTCCACTGGTTTCTCCAGGGTGCCCGGGCAAGTCCACTGGTTTATCCAGGGTGCCCCTTACCAATCCACCCAGATGTGTGTTAATGTTGCCACCTTAAGGTTACCCTTAATTATTATATCACTCGCAACTTTCATGATCTCACATACCAATCCCCGTCTACAATGGCATAGCAAAATCCCTACAACTTTTGCGACAAAGAAGTAAAGGCTCCGACCTACCTCATTGCACTACTGGGTTTATAATATAGACAACTAACATATTCATGCAAACCCTACATCAAAGGACTAAATGCATATATAAAACATAGGTATAAAAGGGCATGCTCAAGATGTAACTTGCCTTGTACTGGTGATGAAGATGAAATATTCTATTGAGTCTTCTCTCCTTCTCGTTATGATATATCTAGCGATATAAGAAAGTACTTTAACACACAACAACATCCAAATAAAGATCCAAATAAAATATTCAAATTACAATACTAAAAAACATTCCTAGATAAGTTGTTAGGACTTGGTTACGGGTTGAGATAAGATCAAGAATGAAAATATGATATAGGCTTTGTTCTAGGGTTGGGTCAAAGTGAAGATCACGGGTTAAAGAGTTGTGAGGCAAGGTTCTACGACAAAGTCTATAATGAAAATGGTAGATGGAGTTTGTGGCATAAAGATTATGTTACAAAATGTATGTAACATCTCATGAAGACTAAATTTGTATAATGATAGCATATGACCAGAGAGGTTCATAATGATCTTCTCAAGCAAGCCAAATCAAGAATCAAATTAAACTAATGATGAAATTGAATTACTATAAAATAAAAACTATATGAAATGTTAAGGTTGAAATAGTGGCTAGACATAGATGAACAATCAGGAAAAAATTCTAACAGCAAGATATGGACCGAAGGATCAATTTTGCTGAAGAAAAATTTCCAAAAGAAGTACAGATTAATAGATGTAGCAAAAATACTCAATTTACCATTTAAATCAAAACTAAATTTTGCTTTTCGCAAAAGTAAAATTTATAATTTTATTAAAAAACTATAGTTTCTAATGAATCCGGGGATATATTATTTGTTGAAATCGGACAAACAGTTTGGGAGATACAATATTTCGAAGGTTTGATCTTTTTTTAGAAAAAGCAGTATGAAAATTACAGAGACCTCACCAGAGTTAGTCGCCGAAGGTAGGGAAAAACGTCGTCGGAGTTGTGGAAGAAGGTCGCTGGAGTTGAGGAAGAAGGCCCCCGATGTCAAGTAGTAGCAGAACGGCGAAGAGGTCGACAAGGGGAGTCCTTTGGATAAGATCATAGGCTCGGACTTGTCCCATGGCGGTGTGGAGCGGCTGTCGGAGTTGCGCAACTCCGACGAGCAATTGCTCACAGAGGAGGAGGTTCAGAGAGTGGTTTTCGGATGGTCTAGCGAGTGGCTTCGAGGCTCCCGTCTGGGTACCTTTTATAGGGGCAGGGGAGCTCAGAATCGAGCGATTTCGTAGGTGTTAATGATGGCAGTAAAAACATCAATTTCCTCGAGCTGTAATGGCCATTAGGGAGTGCCTTAAGGCGCACTACTGGAGGGGAGGAGTCGAGAGAGCATGGGGAACCGGTTCAGGAGGTCAGTGCTTGCGGGAAAAGGGAGAGGAAGCGTTGGGGTGCAGCCTAAGCCATGGATGTCTCTCTGTACGTGAACGTATAGATGTGCACGAGGAGGAAGATGAACGCTTTGTTAGTAGGCTGCTTGGTCAGTTAGGCCAAATTGGGCCATGGTTGTAGGTTTTCTTTTTGCTAATACATTTGTTGCGCAGAAAAAAATTAATAGACAAAAATAAATGTTCACATACACCTAATTATAATTTAGTGCCTACAAAGTATTATTTGTGTGCACAAGCTAGAATACATTTTTATGGACATAAGGACAATTGTAAATTAACAAAAGGACAATTGTAAATTAACAAAAGGACAATTGTGCCGTATTAAATATTTCCAAATATATTTTTGGATAAGTCACATTATCTCCTCTCATTAAATTTTATTTGGATACTTTGAAAATATTTAAATGGCACTAAAACTCCAAATAAGACCCAATTTCAAATGGAACTCCAAATTTCAAATAACTTCTTTACAAAATATTCATCCACCATTTATTTTTGAGAAAGTCATTTTATTCCCGCTCCATAAATCTGAAGGTGGTTCAGAATATTTCATAGGAGTTAGAAACAAAGAAATCCAATTTGATTTTTTTAACAAGTCTCAAAAAGTTTATTTTTTAACGTGACAATGAAAACAACTCACTCAATCATAACTTATTATTAATATTCCTAAATTTGGAAAAAAAATGGATGTTACAAGCCGACTTAAACTTCAATAGAGGGTCCTGCTTAGTACTGGACTTCATCAGAGGGGTCATTTCGGTCGGATCAACATTGTCCTTATAAAACTTGAGCTCCTCAGTAGCACAAGTTGATTCTGCATAAGCTGCATCTCCTTCCTCGCACTCCAGGGCGACTTTCCAATCACCATGAATCATAATCATCCCATTTGGTCCTGGCATGTTAAGCTGCAAGTAAATATAATAAGGGCGAGCCATAAACCGAGCATAAGCCGGCCGACCAAACAAACCATGATATGAGCTCTTGATCTTGACCACCTCAAACCATAAGGACCATGTCCTATAATTACGACCATCACCAAAATCCACTTCCAGTGATATCTTCCCCACTGGATAAGCCAACTTACCAGGCACCACACCATGGAACACTATAGACAATGGCTTGAGGTGCTTGTCAGTCAGATGCATGCGACGAAAGGTATCATAGTATAATATGTTGATGCTGCTACCACCGTCCATGAGTACATTTGTGAACTTATAACCACCTACTTGAGGGGCTATCACCAATGCCAAGTGACCCGGATTCTCAACCCGGGGCAGGTGATCCTCTTGACTCCATGTGATCGGATGCTCTGACCATCGTAGGCATTGTGGTACTGCCGGCTCAACAGCATTGACAACGCGCTTATGAACCTTCTAATCTCTTTTTCAAAGACTTGTGAAAACATGGTATTGTCCACCGTTTAGCTTCTTCGGATTACTCTGATACCCTGATTGATTACCTTGCGGTTGGTTACCCAGACCAGACTGTTGGTTATAACCACCCTGGTTACCCTGACCTGGATAGCCAGAACTTGAGCTGCCACCGCCAAAGCCTGACCCATGAGAGCCAGATCCTGACCCACCAGGCAGCCCATTGTTATTGCCATGATTCTAACTGAGGCTGTAATTCCTGAACTCTCGCATATCTCAACAATCCTTCCAGGCGTGAGTGGATGGCTTGTTGGGAAGACTGTGCTTCGGGCACGGGTCATTAGGCACCGCCTCAATGTTAAAAGGTTTTGCACCGCCTAAGGGCAGCTTACCATTACCATTGTGGCGTTGGTTCTTGTACCCAGCGTTGGTGTCAGCTACTAGATCTGACCGGCCATCGGGGTGTCTGCGCTTACCATCATTACCTTGATTATTTCCCATATGCCCTACCACATTCTGCTGCAAACCCTTACCATTGCCATTCTTCTTACCCTTGTTGGACTTCTCGTTATCAGATCTGAGGTCTTCTGTGTTATCAGAGTCTGCATACTTGATGAGAGCCACTATGAGCTCGCCCATGTCATTACAATAACACTTAAGCCTCCCAAGCTTCTGCTTAAGGGGGGTAAAGTGACAGTTTTTCTCCAAGACCAGAATCGCCTGACCCGCGGTGATACTATCTGACAAGTGAATGATAGCAGAGACCCGCCGAACCCAATGGTGGGCCGACTCATCCTCACGCTACACGCAGTTATCCAGATTGATAATCGTCAGAGGCTGCTTGCATGTCCCTTGAAAGTTTTTGATGAAGCGTGCCTTCAGCTCTGCCCATGAGCTGATGGAATTAGCCGGCAAACTTTTTTTTACCATGTACGGGCTGGCACATCCAACATCATAGTAAAGTACTTAGGACAGACCACATCATTGACATCCAACATCTCCATGGCTAACTTTCAATCCAACCCTCTGGAGGGAGATCAGCTGTATAATTAGGCACTTTATGAGGACCCTTGAAATCCTTAGGCAGGCGTTCATTACGCAAAGCCGGTACTAAACACGACACTCCAACTATCCTGGAAATCATCCTAGCTCCTACTGAAGCCGAAGGGGTCACTGGAGGCTGCCGATAAGCCTGCTGCTAGGCCGTTGCTACCACCTCCCGACGAGCTCTGGCTTCATCCACAATTGCCTAAGCATTGACTAGTAAGTTATCATCACGGGGTTGGTTATCATCACGGGGCAGGTTACGACGCCGTTCGCTGCTAGAAACTGCCAGTGACTCAACGCATCGGCGGTAACTTCGACTTAGGAGGGGGGGTCGAGTGAACACAATCGTGACTGTATGAGTAAGCCACCTGCTGTGCAACAACCGTTTGAAGGAGTACAACCACGTTCCGGCTCTCCACCACAACCAGTGACTTGCCCTCGATCGGAATGGCCGCCAGCCGGGTTGCCGCTGCTAACATGTTATCCACCGGATTAGAAAAGTGTCCTAGCGGTGCTGTTAGGAAACATTGTGGCAGTGTCTGATTGGGAGAGGGTTAGGGCTCGGCTCCTCCCTTCCCACCATCTTAGGCTAACGAGGTTGAGCCACCGCCCGACTTCCAGGCACGTCTGGGTTTAACTAGGGATTCACCCGGGCGTTCAGAGTACTTGGACCCCCTCTAGGAGTGTCAAACAAACACCTTGGGTCAAACAACGGCAGGACGTGACTCTGATACTGATACGTCTCCAACGTATCTATAATTTATGAAGTATTCATGCCATGTTTACAATAGTTTTATATGATTTTGGTATGATTGGATTAGAACTAACCCTACTGATGTTGTTTTCAGCAGAACTACCATGGTGTTGTTTTTGTGCAGAAATAAAAGTTCTCGGAATGCGATGAAAATTAATGGAGAATTTTTATGGAAAATATAAAAAATACAGGAACAAAAATCTACCGGAGGGGAGTCCGATGGGCCCCACGAGGGTGGGGGGTGCGCCCACCCCCTTGGGCGCGCCCCTGTGCCTCGTGGACTACCCGTGGGGCCCCCTGACTTGTTCTCGACGCCAACCTCTCCTATAAATACCCAAACCTCCAGAAATTAACCTAGATTGGAACTTCCGCCGCTGCAAGCCTCTGTAGCCAGGAGAAATCAATCTCGACCCTCTCTAGCACCCTGCCGGAGGGGGCCATTATCACCGGAGGCTATGGAGGAGGATGCCGGAGGGGCCATCATCATCATGAAGGCCAAGAACCAGAGGGAGAACCTCTCCCCATCCAGGGGGAGGCCATGGAGGAGGAAGCACAAGGGGGAGAACCTCTCCTCCTCTCCCTCGGTGGCACCGGAGTGCCATCGGGAGGGGAATCATCACAGCGGTGATCGTCTTCATCAACATCACCATCATCATCACCATCCTCATCTCTTTTACGCGGTCCACTCTCCCGCACCAGCTGTAATCCCTACTTGAACATGGTGCTTTATGCCACACATTATGATCCAATGATGTGTTGCCAACCTATGATGTTTTGAGTAGATTTCCTTTGTCTATGGGTTGATTGATGATCTAGATTGGTACGAGTTGTATGTTTTATTTTGGTTCTGTCCTATTGTGCCCTCCGCATCGCGCAAGCGTGAGGGATTCTCGCTGTAGAGTGTTGCAATACATTCATGATTCGCTTATAGTGGGTTGCTTGAGTGACAGAAGCATAAACCCGAGTAAGGGGGTTGTTGCGTATGGGATAAAGTGGACTTGATGCTTTAACGCTATGGTTGGGTTTTACCTTAATGATCTTTAGTAGTTGCAGATGCTTGCTAGATTTCCAATCAAAAGTTCATATGATCCAAGAAGAGAAAGTATGTTATCTTATGCCTCTCCCTCATATGAAATTGCAATGACGACTATCGGTCTTGTTAATAATTGCCTAGGACAATTCCACACACCGACCCATCATTATTCCACATGCTATTTATAATATTTAGTAATATATTCTAAATTTATGATCACGGCACCTACTTTCATATTTTAGCTCTCTGATACCATGCAAAGTTATCTTCTTCATACCCACAACGTAGTTTTATTTCTCGTTTCTAGTTGGAAGCAAACGTTCGGTGCACGTAGAGTCGTATCTGTGGCAGATAGGACTTGAGATAATATTGATCTTACCTTTAGCTCCTTGTGGGTTCTACACTCCATACTTCTTGCTTCCACCTTTGGGAATTTCTATGATGATTCCCTGCACTTGGGGATTATCAAGCTCTTTTCTGGCGCTGTTGCCGGGGAGCAATAGCGTGGGGGTGATATTCTCGTGTGTGCTTGTTTGCTTTCTTCACTAAGTAGATTTTGTTTTTACTTTTTGTTTTTGTTTAGTTGTGGGTGAAACATACATTTTTTTAAAAGAATTAAAATACAAAAAAAATTACTTGCCTCTCATACCTAAAAAGTTTTTCAATAAGAGAAGTGATTGGAAGGTTATGCATTGGAGAAGTGAGGGTCGACATTGAACACTTGTGTTCATGCTCTTGGAAACAATGTAAAAAATTCATGGAAGCTTCTCTGAAAATAATTATCCCCTTGTATATATCCATTGTATTATAAAAATATTGTGCCAAGCTTCGGTTTTAGGATGATTAGATTGCTTGTTTACTATGTACAGTACAGAAACAGAAACTTTGGCTGTAGCGCGTGATTTTACATTTTTTTACTGGAAAGTCAAATGGGTCTGAAACTTTTTGAACATTACTTCTGTACAAATTGTTTAATTTTCATATTTTGTTTTGAATTTTTTGGAGTTACAGAAGCTTACTAAACCTCTAGATTACTACAGACTGTCCTGTTTTTGACAGATTCTGTTTTCTATGTGCTGATCACTTATTTTGATGAATCTATGGGTAGTATCGGGGGGTATGAACCATGGTGAAGTTGGAATACAGTAGATATAGTTCTAATATGAAATTGGGATGAGTTTGCAACAGTACCTAAAGGTATCGGTTTGCTTTATTATACTAACAGATCTCGCAAAGTTTTTGTTAAAGTTTTGTGTGGATGAAGTGTTCGAAGAACGAGGAGTTACTGATGTGAGAAGAATAAAGAGAGGCAAGACCTCAATCTTGGGGAAGCCCAAGGCACCCCAAGTAAATATTCTAAGCATACTCAAGCATCTAAGCTTGGGGATGCCTCGGTTGGCATCCCATCTTCTTCAACAATTATCGGTATACCTCGGTTTTTGTTTTGTTCACATGATTTGTGTCCTTTCTGTTTTTTGTTTTTCCTTTAAGAACTATGCTAGTATGAGATAGCCCTTCATTGATTTATAGAATGCTTCATGTGCTTCACTTATATATTTTAAGTATGATCTTATAGAATTGCTCTTTGTGCTTCACTTAAATCTTTTGAGTATGGTTTTATAGAATGCTTTGTGTGCTTCACTTATATATTTTGAGCTTGGATATTGGCTAGGCTATATTAATTGTGGAATGATGCATGAACTTCACTTATATCTTTTGGAGTATGAATAATACTATAATCTAAAGTGGATTTGGAAGAGTGTCAACTTTAGTTAGTAATGATTCCAGTATTTCGGAGAAGGTTCCTGTCGGTGTCAAAACCGGCGGATCTCGGGTAGGGGGTCCCGAACTGTGCATCTTAGGCGGATGGTAACAGGAGGCAGGGAACACGATGTTTTACCCAGGCTCGGGCCCTCTTGATGGAGGTAAAACCCTACGTCCTGCTTGATTTATTCTTGATGATATGAGTATTACAAGAGTTGATCTACCATGAGATCGGAGAGGCTAAACCCTAGAAGCTAGCCTATGGTATGATTGTATGTTGTCCTACGAACTAAAACCCTCCAGTTTATCTAGACACCGGAGGGGGCTAGGGTTACACAAGGTCAGTTACAAAGGAGGAGATATACATATCCGTATTGCCTAGCTTGCCTTCCACGCCAAGTAGAGTCCCATTCGGACATGAGACAAAGTCTTCTATCTTGTATCTTCATAGTCCAACAGTCCGGCCAAAGGATATAGTCCAGCTGTCCAGAGACCCCTAATCCTGGACTCCCTCAGTAGCCCCTGAACTAGGCTTCAATGACGATGAGTCTGGAGCCCAGTGTTGTCTTCTGCATTGCAAGGCGGGTTCCTCCTCCGGATATACCATAGAAGAGTTCAAATAAAAGGATAGTGTCTGACCCTGCAAAACAAGTTCCACATATCTCCGCAGAGAGAATAATATTTCCACAAATCTAATCTGCTGACACGTTTTGGCAACATGACATTAAGCCATGGCCCGGTTATTATTCGAACCGTTTCCTTTAACTAGCCCCGCACATAACGCGAGGCAGTTTTTTGACACGTCTTGTCAAAGCAGAGATTGTGTCCCCCTTATTATGGGATTCTCATCAATACGGGCGTGGGTAACCCAACCGTGCCTAGGACTCCTAGATTTTAGGCAATTCTCAAACGACCACGAGGAGGACGCTTGATATTCACCCTCTTTATAAAGGGACAAGGCTTTTACTTTTTTCCCTCTCGTGCTCAATCGAATCCTTCCCCCGCCTCGAGTTCTAACACCCAAAGCCCAAGTCAGGTGCTTCGGACCTTCAATCATGTCCGGATCTAGCCTTCAAGGCTGGTGGATGCCCTCCTCTGTTACGGAAGAGGGTATCAAGGAGTTGAGGGAGGCCAGATACCTGACCGCTGAGGTTTCGCATCGGCTGCCTGCCCGAGGGCAGGTCGTCCCTACTCCCGAACCCAACGAGAATGTTGTGTTCATCTCCCACTTCCTCCGAGGTCTAGGCCTCACTCTGGATCCCTTCGTTAGGGGTTTGATGTTCTATTACGGGCTTGATTTACACGAACTATCCCCGGATTCCTTTCTCCACATCTCGGCATTCATTGTCGTCTGTGAGGCCTTCCTCCGCATTACCCCTCACTTTGGCATGTGGCTCAAGACCTTTGATGTGAAGCCGAAGATGGTCAAGGGGCAGCAGGCAGCCTGTGGAGGCGCATTAATAAGCAAGATTGCTGGCACTCCATGGCCGAAGGGTTCCTATCCAGAGGTGTCCGGATTATGGCAACGGGAGTGGTTCTATGTCACAGCTCCCCGAAGTGCCAAGTGGGTAGCTGCCCCTACTTTTCGCTTAGGCCCTCCACCACAACTGATGTCATGGATTAGCAGGGGGCTGAGCTAGGGTCCAGCCAAGGATGTGCCCATACTGCAGAGCCGCATCCGAGATCTCTTCGAGGGAGATTTCAGTATAGTAATGGTAATGCAAGTTATGCTGGTTCGTTGAGTCCAGCCTTGCAAACGCCAGCCCCTTCGATGTGGGAATTCAACCCGGAAGGACCGCACGTTATTCAGAATTTCCTTGGCCTGACGCACGAGGAGATTTACAAATCATTTTTTGGACCCCAGATAGAGTGTCCGGACACCACCGACGACGTGGGCCTGAGCAGCAACCACACCGCGGCCCGAGTAAGAAATCGTTCCTGAGGGTTTGGACAATCCAGTACTAGAAAAGATGCTCGAGCTAGCACCTTGTCCGGAGCCCTCAAAGGAAGATAAAGGGGGTAATAATGAGGGCGAAAGCAGGCCCCCATCGCTGCCAATTCCAACCAAGGGAATGAGCGTCCCCGTGAGGGAGGGTAACCAAGGGGAAGATTTTGACCTTCTCTCGCTCCGGGGAAGGAAGAGGACTACCTCTGGAGATCCTTAAACCAAGGTTTCCAAACGGGAGAAGGAGTCTCCAACAGAGGGTCCTGCCTTGAGTGTGCTCTTGCCGTACAAAGTCTGCGCGGGGATCAAAAAAAAATACTTAATAGTAAAGATATTCTACCTTACTTTCGAGGAAAATAATCGAAGCGTTTATCTTGTAGTTCGGATCTTAGCCCTTCTCAACAGAGCTCGTCTTCAGGGGACCTTCTTCCGGAGATGATGGAGAGTGAAACGCCTCCCCCAGACTCCCCCGCTCAAGAAGCGGGCGACCTTGAAGTGTCTTCATGGAGGGCCTCTTCGAATCCGGCGAGGCTAGAAGATAATCCTGTAGTCACCCGAAGTCCCCAGCATCCGGCTCTTGACGAGAATAAACAAAGGAGTCCGGCGCCGTCTGGTAAGTGGTCGGACACACTGAGTGATCTGCTAAAGCGAGCGACCATCTCGGAAGAACACCGTACGTTGATGGGTACGGTGATGGAAAGGATTTCATCCGCCGAAAGTGGGTTGCATGACGCCTTTATGAGTCTACTAACGAGCTTTGAGGTACATAAAATGATATACATTTGTGATAGTACCACACATTTTTAGGTTTGCCCTGTGTAGATAGTAGCCCCTGAGACTCTGGTTGTTGCCGAGAGCAGCGGCAAACAGAGGATCGTAGTCCAATGTGATAACCAGACTGCTTATATGTGCAGGTGGTGGAAGCTCCAGTGGCTAGCCGGACTGATGAGTTTGCCGAACTAAAGCGGCAACTGGATGTGGTGGATGCCGACATCGAGCTTGTTAACAAGCGGCTTGACGAGGCACAGGGTAAGTGATGTTTTGTGGTAAATGTCACATAGTAAGAGCAGCGTGATGCCAGTATCTTTAATATGTGTTGATTGCAGATGGAGCTGCCATCATGGAGACCCTTCGGGCGGAACTTGCCCGAGCCAATGAACAAGCAAGGAGTAGTAATGCGGCTGCTTTGAAGGCGGCCGAAGAGTTAAGAGCCGAGAAGGCCGCGCATTGCGAGAGCAAAGAGAAGATGGCCAAGATGGATGTAAAGTTAAAAGACACTGCCGACCATTGCCAGTTCCTTGAAGAAGAGAACCGAGTGAAGGCGACGAACCTCGAAAAGGCCACGATGGCGGCCAAAGACACCCGCTCTGCCATGAGGGCAAAGAAGGAAGAGTTGTGTGAAGCTGGTGATATTGTGGCTGGGAAGCCCTTTTTGCTGCGGAGGAAGTTCGGAGATCTGCGGTATGTCCCTCTAGATCGGATGTGGAGTTCGGCAGACGCATATCTGGATTGACGGCGAGTGCGGTCGATGCGGCCGAATACTTCCGAGATCAAATAGATCGTGAAGTGGACAAGCTATTCTGGTCGCAGTTTAACGTTCTAGAGCTCCCGCTTCCACTGACTGATCATCTTGCCGAATGGGCCGAACTCAATAGATTGTCCAGACTCGCCATGAGGTCCGTCGTAGATCATCTATGGCCAGAAAAGCCAAAGCCGAACAGCTATTTCAGCTTAGTGCATCAGTTCCTTGGTGTGGTGTTGCGCATCAATGCGATGAAGAGGTCGGCGTGCATAGAAGGCTCGCGGATGGCCCTTGCCCGTGTCAAAGCATACTGGGCGGAGATGGATGCTACCACTGTTGCGGCGTAGGGTTCGGCCATAGGCCGAGTGGCTGTCGCGCACTATTTTGAAGAAGTTCTTGAGGGTGCTCATTTGATAGAGGCCCAGTGCTCGAAGAATATAATGTTTGAGTGACATGTATTCCCATTGTAAAAACAATGTTTTATTGAATTTATCAAGGCTGTATTTATACTTGTGCCTGAAAGTATTGTGATGCCTCATGTGCGGCCGTTTATGTATACATGTATATAACCTGAAAGATTGCAGTCGTCGGCTTCAACCCCCACGCATATAATGCGGAGGTGTTCGCAGAAGACGCGTGTTCACACTTAATCCAACGTCTTGGTCCTATTAAGGAGGTGATAGCGCAGCGAACGATGCAACCGGACTATAATGCTTTAACACTTTCACTTAGCCATAGGAGTTTGAAGGTGGGGCTACTATATAGCCCCTGGTGGCTCCACACTCTCCTGAATTCGGGGTGCGTACATGCCTGGCCAGGAAACGGCCCTTCGTTAAGGTGGAGGAATTCTAACATTCGGATAGGTCATCGAGTGGTTGACCAGTCTCACGCTATATCATGACAGTCAGTTTTCGGCTTTGTCTACTGAGGTGCTCGTCCGGATGAACCGGGGCACAATCGCAGTAGTTCTCTTGGTGCCGTGTTAGCCGATAGAGCGGAACGTAAGGCAGCAAAACACAGGAGCCGGGCAAACCCAACATTTGACCAAAGACATGATTCGGAGCTGATGCGTATAAGGCCAAACTCGCGACGCCGAACACTCCCTAAGGTATTCGGTCTTTATGGTATAAACTGGGCCTAAACAGTGCCCTTTGTAAGAAGCCCCTGCTGTCCAGGTACGTGCATTATTCTGACGTGGCCACATGCGAAGACGTCGGCCTCCTTCTCAATAGTACTCAGAATCCGAGGGATGGGTATCAACAAGAGACAGTAAGGAAGGTTTACGCAGGGTCTTAATCTAAAAAGAATCCTTGGAACGGGTCCCTGCTACACGTCTGCGCCTATGTCTCTGTTGTGCCGTATCCTGGACGGGTGTAGCACGATGGTCATCTATAAAAGAGAGGAACTTAGGTGAAAAGTTGTCGTGCAAAAAGGTAGGTTATATTAAAGAAACCATGTACAATTCAAGATGAGCGAAAATTGCCACTTGTTTACACGCGTGGAGCCCCTTGTTTTTATAACAGGGGTGTGGCCATCGAACCTGTATGGATTACATATAGCTGCGCCGGACTTGTCTGACCATGTCCGTGGTCTTGACGACCTATCAAATGCTTTAGTTGGTCAGGCCGTTTTAGTCTGCGGCTACCGAGGCAGTCGCACTCTCTTCGGCGCGCAAGGATTGCTCAATATTTCCACTTACTGTAATGATGCCACGTGGACCGGGCATCTTAAGCGCGAGGGAAGCGTAATGCGGTATTGCGTTGAAGCGAGCGAAAGCTTCGCGTCCGAGTAGTGCTTGATAGCCACTTTGGAACGGAGCAATGTGGAAGGTTAAATTTTCTCTACGAAAGATATCGGGGAAGACGAATATAACCTCTAGTAGCAGGGAGCTCGTGCAATGAGCCCCTGAGCCTGGCGTTACTCCTCTAAAGGTAGTATTGCTGTGGCAAATTTTTGTTGGGTCTATCCCCATTTTGCGGGATGTGTCCTGATATATCAGGTTTAGACTGCTGCCACCGTCCATCAGGACTCGTGTGAAGAGGTATCCGTCAAGTATTGGGTCTAATACCAAGGCAGCCCATCCTGCACGCCGGATACTTGCTAAGTAATCCCGATGGTCGAAAGTGATCAGTTGAGACGACCAGTGGCCGGACTCCGCGGTGATAGGCCCTAGGGCATATTTCTCTGGGAGTGCCGCTTTGTTTCTCCCCTTGATCACGTGTAACACGTTTACTGTTTTGACTTCTGGTGGAAATTTATTTTGTTCCCCAGTGTCTTGCTTGAGGGGCTCATCCTCGTCTTCGCTTGGTGTATCCTCCCCCTTGTGTACGGCGTTGAGCTTGCCGGGCTGCTTGAAGACCCAACATTCTCTGCGGGTATGATTAGCGGGTTTACCAGGGGTGCTATGGATCTGACATATTTGGTCCAGAATTTTGTTTAGGCTGGACAGTTCGTCTCTGCTGCCTTTAGAGGGCGGCTTTTGCTGACCTGGCCGAGAGCTTCTGAATCCGGCGTTTACCGCCGTGCTCTTCGGGCTGTCTTCTTTATTCCGGCGCTTATTTTTGCTACGTCGGGATTTCCCGTTTCCATCCCTGTCTTCGGATGTATTTGGGTCACTGGTGCTGCATCGGGCTAACCAGCTGTCCTCGCCCACGCAAAAGCGGGTCATGAGGCTTGTTAATGCTGCCATTGTTCGCGGCTTTTCTTAGCCGAGGTGTGTGGCAAGCCATTCGTCATGAACGCTGTGTTTGAAAGTCGCTAAGGCTTCGGCGTCCGGACAGTCGACTATTTGGTTCTTTTTAGTAAGAAACCTGTTCCAAAGCTTTTGGGCTGACTCTCCGGGCTGTTGAGTTATATGACTCAAATCGTCTGCATCCGGTGGTTGGACATAAGTCCCTTGAAAATTTTCCCGAAAAGCTTCTTCGAGCTCTCTCCAACTTCCGATGGAGTTTTCGGGGAGGCTTTTAAGCCAGTACCGAGCTGGCCCTTTGAGCTTAAGGGGTGTGTATTTAATGGCGTTGAGATTGTCTCCTCGAGCCATATGGATATGGAGGATGTAATCCTCGATCCAGACCTCCGAGTCTGTTGTTCCGTCGTATGACTCTATGTTTACGGGTTTGAATCCCTCTAGAAACATAGGGGGTCTGCGGCACCCCTGTATTTGGGTGTACCGTTGTGTTCGGATGTTTGTGGTGTTGCATTGCATGCTGGAGCGCGTTTGTGTGGTCCGTAGATGGATCTTGTTGCACCGTCCTTTTGATGCGAGCCCTTACGCGGGTCACATACTAGTTCATGTGCGGCGTCGTTTGCCGCTCTATGTTGGCCATGAGGTCGTCTTTCCGGCCAGATTGCTGTTTTAATTTTTGGTTTTCGGTGATCTAAGGCCTCCTCATCGAATTCGTGTAGCAACTTCCGCTTCGGGTAGCTCTTGGTGTGGCGATTACCGCCGTACTTCGCTGCTGTGTTCAGTACTTTACTCCATCTGATTCGGAGTGTGCCTAGTGCAGCTTTGAGCCTTTGCTTCTGCTTTTTAGACTCCTCGCGGTGGCAACAAGCCTTTGGTGGGCATTATGTTGCTTCGGGTGTCCGTCCGATGTGATGTCGTCCGGACTATTATTTTTGACAGAGTCGGGTTGATCGGTTTGATTATCCGAGTTGCCGTGGACAGGCGATGGTTTGCCCCGCTCTAACGCTGGGTCTATATGATTGTTGTTTCTATCGAAGCGGGATTTGGGGAGGCGCTTACGCCGCCGCTTTGACTGCTTCTTGGGGGGACAGCCATCCGTTGCATCCTTCCATTCCTTGTTGTCATTTTCTTTTGGTGTGTCCACCATCTATACGTCATGTGATGGAGTGGGCGTCCAATGCCCTGTGGGCAGTGGTTCCTGTTCGTCTACTGCATCGTCGTCCATACCGTCGATGTCTTCAGAGTCGTAATCGAGCATGTCAGTTAAATCGTCGATAGTGGCTACTAAGTGGGTGGTGGGCAGGCGATGAATTTCTTTGTCATCCGTACCCCGGTCCTGCCGGACATGGTTCAGTCAGGATTCTCCTGACAAGGAAAGATACCTTAGTGAATTCAGTATGTCACCAAAGGGTGAGTGTTGAAACACATCCGCGGAGGTAAACTTCATGATCGGCGCCCAATCGGATTCGATAGGCACGAGCGCAAGTGGTTTGGAGTCCGTGGCCGGAGAAGAATCCAGCAATTTGACAACACGGCTCTCGTGAAGGGTAAGGTCGATATTCGGCTCGATCGCCGCTGAGGATACGACCTCCGTGGCGGGGTCTATCCACCCGTTCCATGGATGGCGCTATCAGCTCCGGATTGAGGGTCGGAGTGGTTGCCGGCACGATTTCCTCGATACCGTACGATGGCATAGCCAAATCGTGCTCATCGTGACCGTGCAGGGCACTCGGTAGGGGCTCGAATCCGTCGAAGATCAAGTCTCCGCGGACATCGGCCGTGTAGTTTAAGCTTCCAAATCTGACCTGATGGCCAGGGGTGTAACTTTCGATCTGCTCTAGATGGCCAAGCAAGTTGGCCCGCAGTGCGAAGCCGCCGAACGCAAAGATCTATCTGGGGAGAAAAGTCTCACCCTAGACTGCATCACTATCGATGATCGCAGGAGCCATCAAGCCTAACGGCGACGACACAGAGGAACTCTCAATGAAAGCACCAATGTCGGTGTCAAAACCGGCGGATCTCGGGTAGGGGGTCCCGAACTGTGCGTCTAAGGCGGATGGTAACAGGAGGTAGGGAACACGATGTTTTACCCAGGTTCAGGCCCTCTTGATGGAGGTAAAACCCTACATCTTGCTTGATTTATTCTTGATGATATGAGTATTACAAGAGTTGATCTACCATGAGATCGGAGAGGCTAAACCCTAGAAGCTAGCCTATGGTATGATTGTATGTTGTCCTACGGACTAAAACCCTCCTGTTTATATAGACACCGGAGGGGGCTAGGGTTGCACAAGGTCGGTTACAAAGGAGGAGATATACATATCCGTATTCCCTAGCTTGCCTTCCATGCCAAGTAGAGTCCCATCCGGACACGAGACGAAGTCTTCAATCTTGTATCTTCGTAGTCCAACAGTCCGGCCAAAGGATATAGTCTGGTTGTCCGGAGACCCCTAATCCCGGACTCCCTCAGTTCCCATTGATTATGAGAACAAAGTTGTTATCTATGATGATTATTGTGACGACATGTATGCTATAAAGAATAATGTTAACCATCAAACTTTTCATCATGATTCTAAATTTCAATTGGATTATGCCTCACATGACAGTTACTTTGTTGAGTTTGCTCCCACTATTCCGAATGAGAAGAATTTTGCTTATGTGAAGACTAGTGAAATTTCTATGCTTGTAGATCATGAACAGAATGTTTTATGTGATGGTTACATTTTTGAACTCATTCATGATGCTACTAAAAATTATTATGAGGGAGCAATACATGCTTGTAGGAGTTGCAATAATATCAAGTTTCCTCTCTATGTGCTTAAAGTTTTGAAGTTATACTTGCTTTGCATTCCTATGCTAGTTGATTCTTGTTCCCCTAAACTGTGTGGTCACAAAATCCCAAGGCATAGGAAGTGGGTTAGGTTCAAATGTTCTAGTCATATTCTTCATGATGTTGCCTTTATGTTTCAATTCTTATCCTTTATGTGAGCATAATTGAAATCATCATGCCTAGCTAAAAGGCATTAAAGAAAAGCGCTTGTTGGGAAACAACCCAATATTTACCCTTACTTTTTTTGTGCGTTCTCATTATTAAGCTACTGTATTAATCATGTATTATATATTTTGATTCAATAAAGTGCCAAGTAAGACCTTTGGGAAGACTTGGGTGAAAGTTAATGTGATCTTGCTGCAAAAAACAGAAAGTTTGCACTCACGAGATTAGCCGCCATTTTTTACAGGAGAGTGCGACTGAGTTGATTATTTAATCAGAATATTAATAGACAAATTCCTCACACCCACCAATTTATTTCATAATTTTTGGAGTAGCAGAAGTATGGTTGATGTTCAGATCATTACAGACTGTTCTGTTTCTGACAGATTCTATTTTGATTGCATAGTTTGCTTGTTTTCTAGTCTCTATGGCTTATATTTCTCAATATAAATTGTAGAAATGATATGGTATAGTAGGCATTGTGTGAGAACAATTATGAACCTTGTCTTTGATAGTACCAAACTGAATGGTTTACTCTTTATCATTCTAACCTATCTCACGAAGTTCCGTTAAGTTTTGTGTGATTGAAGTTTTCAAGCTTTGGGTGAGATATCGATATGAGGAGAATAAGGAGTGGAAAGACCCTAAGCTTGGGTATGCACAAGGCACCCCAAGGTAATATTCAAGGAATACTCAAGGGCCTAAGCTTGGGGATGCCCCGGAAGGCATCCCCTCTTTCGTCTTCAAAACTATCGGTATACCTTACTCGGAGCTATATTTTTATTCGTCACATGATATGTGTTTTGCTTAGAGCGTATTTTCAATTTTACTTTCTGTTTAAATAAAATAATTTGATCTGAAATCTTGAATGAAAAAGAATCGTTCCATGGCTATTTAATTATTTGACTACTCGGCGTTATTCACTTATATCTTTTTGGAGTATTTTGTAATCTACTCACGTGCTTCACATATATCCTATGAGTAAATAGTTGAATGAATTAAATATCATAAATCCGAATTTATATATGTTTCATATGCTTACAACATGGGGAGCAATGACTTCACACATAGTAAGTATAGGTAGTAAACTTATTGGAAGTTAGCAAACGCAGAATTGGTCAATTGAACAATTCATGAAAGAATATTGAAGGAAGAGAGATTTCACATATAAATATACTATCTTGGACATCTTTTGCAATTGTGAGCACTCATTAAAATATGACATGCTAAAAGGTTGATGTTGGACAAGGAAGACAACTTACGGGAGTTTTCCTATATCCGAAATGTTATATTGTCTGGGATCATCCAACATGTTGAGGTTGACTTTCCCTCTCATGCTAGCCAAATTCTTTGCACCAAGTAGAGATACTACTTGTGCTTCCAAATATCCTTAAACCCAGTTTTGCCATGAGGTCCACCATATCTACCTATGGATTGAGTAAGATCCTTCAAGTAAGTTGTCATTGTTGCAAGCAATAAAAATTGCTCTCTAAATATGTATGGTTTATTAGTGTGGAGAAAATAAGCTTTATACGATCTTGTGATGTGGAAGAAATAAAAGCGACTGACTGCATAATAAAGGTCCATATCACAAGTGGCAATATAAAGTGACGTTCTTTTGCATTAAGATTTTGTGCATCCAACCATAAAAGTGCATGACAACCTCTACTTCCCTCTGCGAAGGGCCTATCTTTTACTTTTATCTTCTACCCTTATACAAGAGTCATGGTGATCATCACCTTTCCCTTTTTACACTTTTCCTTTGGCAAGCACTTTGTGTTGGAGCGTTGGAGCGATCCGTATGGCAGGTCATTTAAATTATTTGGGGCACCTAGGTGCCTGGGCACCTAGGCCCGTTATGGCAGGTCATTTTTACTAGTGCATGACATGCAATCCATTAAATACTAGCTTTCCATATTTCGTTTGCATGCACTATATCCTCAACGGTCAATGATTGCTTTCCAAAAAACATAATATGTTGATTTCCTAGCAATATTATTTTTAAATATTATGTCAATGCATGATACATATTGAAAATATACACATAAGAGGGTTATTATATCTTATAAATTATAAACATTTCATAAGTATTATACTTAATGAAAAATATACATATACTAATGATATTATGTGTATAAGAATATACACATACACGATGTATTATACCAAATAAAATTTATGGATATATCTCGGGTATCCCAAATACCTACGAACAAGACGTAATGAATATACCCACAAACATCATGAGTATGTGGATACCTCGAAATATTATGAGTACGTATGTATATCCTGTATGTATATACCTAAATGGTGTACGTACTCGAAATCATTGGCACATGCCCGAGGTATGAAATACTTAACAACGAGACGTAATGTATATACCCAAAAATATCATGAGTATGGAGATACCTCAAAATAAATTTTCCATGCATGTCGCAAGAATTTGTGCTAGGTATCATACTCGGTATTTCTATACTCAAAATAAATATGATATACCCCAAGATGATAATAAATAGGATGTACCAAAAATAAATATGATATACCCACAATATTATATTCAGAACATATATACTCATGATTTGTATCATACTTTTTTTTTGCGAAACGATTTGTATCATACTCATGGTATCATATACCCAATGTATCGTATACCTAATTTTAAAAAATAAAACTACGTCCAACGGAAGAGTACAACATACCTTTTATTAACATATGTATGAAAAAATATCTTCATATACGGATACAAATCATGACGCATTAATTTTATTTGTCTCTCTTCTATTTCTATAAATATATCTCAATATGCACCATTGCCATGCGTGGCATTCTCTTTCCTATTTAATACCACTACATAATTGTTACCATGCATGTTACTCTCATTGCCATAATTACGTTCCCAATTAGTGATTCTATCGTAATTATTTCTAAATCAGTCATCACAACAACACACATCTAAATGCAATCGAGTGGTGGAAAGTCAAGGAGCATGGGCACCTAGGTGTCCCAAACTATATATATATATATATATATATATATATATATATATATATATATATATATGTGAACCCATAAATATCACATGTGTGTTAGGAATTGTGAAAGATTAAATGATAGCTGAGTATGTGGAGTTTGCTGAATCAAAGCTCTTACATAGACCCTTCCCGAAAATAAGATGAATTGCAATTGTTTGATGACTAAGAGCACGGTTTGTTGGTTTTCAAGAAAGTTTATGATCTATACTTTAACATGTGAATAGCTTGTTACTTGATCATGAGAAGTTTCATGAGTTGAGCTAATGTTATGATGTATAATGATGCTATAAAAAGTGATTGAAACTATCATTGATCAAACTTAAAGCACTTGCTAGCATTCACACTTCATAAATTATTTCTTTTATCATTTACCTACTCGAGGACGAGCATGAATTAAGCTTGAGGATGCTGATACGTCTCCAACGTATCTATAATTTATGAAGTATTCATGCCATGTTTACAATATTTTTATATGATTTTGGTATGATTTGATTAGAACTAACCCGGACTGACGTTGTTTTCAGCAAAACTACCATGGTGTTGTTTTTGTCCAGAAATAAAAGTTCTCGGAATGCGATGAAAATCAACAGAGAATTTTTCTGGAAAATATAAAAAATACTGGAACAAAAATCTATCGGAGGGGAGTCCCGTGAGCCCCACGAGGGTGGGGGCGCGCCCACCCCCCTGGGCGCGCCCCTGTGCCTCGTGGACTACCCATGAGGCCCCCTCTCTTGTTCTCGACGCCAACCTCTCCTATAAATACCCAAACCTCCAGAAATTAACCTAGATCAGAAGTTCCACAGCTGCAAGCCTCTGTAGCCACGAGAAATCAATCTAGGCCCTCTCTAGCACCTTGCCGGATGGGGCCATCATCACCGGAGGCTATGGAGGAGGATCCCGGATGGGCCATCACCATCATGAAGACCAAGGACTAGAGGGAGAACCTCTCCCCATCAAGGGGGAGGCCTTGGAGGAGGAAGCACAAGGGGTAGAACCTCTCCTCCTCTCCCTCGGTGGTGCCAAAGTGCCATCGGGAGGGGAATCATCACCGCAGTGATCGTCTTCATCGACATCACCATCATCATCACCATCCTCATCTCTTTTACACTGTCCACTCTCCCGCCCCCCGTTGTAATCCCTACTTGAGCATGGTGCTTTATGCCACATATTATGATCCAATGATGTGTTGGCATCCTATGATGTTTTGACTAGATTTCCTTTGTCTATGGGTTGATTGATGATCTAGATTGGTACGAGTTGTATGTTTTATTTTGGTGTTGTCCTATTGTGCCCCCGTGTCGCGCAAGCATGAGGGATTCTCGATGTAGGGTGTTGCAATACGTTCATGATTCGCTTATAGTGGGTTTCTTGAGTGACAGAAGCATAAACCCGAGTAAGGGGGTTGTTGCGTATGGGATAAAGGGGACTTGATGCTTTAACACTATAGTTGGGTTTTACCTTAATGATCTTTAGTAGTTGCGGATGCTTTCTAGAGTTCTAATCATAACTGCATATGATCCAAGAAGAGAAAGTATGTTAGCTTATGCCTGTCCCTCATATGAAATTGCAATGACGACTATCGGTCTTGTTAACAATTGCCTAGGACAATTCCGCACACCGACCCATCATTATTCCATACTCGCTATTTATAATACTTAGTAATATATTCTAACTTTATGATAACAACACCTACTTTCATATTTTAGCTCTCCGTTACCATGCAAAGTTATCCTCTTCATACCCACAACGTAGTTTTATTTCTCGTTTATACTTGGAAGCAAACGTTCGGTGCAGGTAGAGTCGTATCAGTGGAAGATAGGACTTGAGAGAATATTGATCTTACCTTTAGCTCCTTGATGGTTCGACACTCCATACTTATCACTTCCACCTTTGGGAATTGCGACGATGATTCCCTGCACTTGGGGACTATCAGATACCTTCTCTGGAATACTGCATTGGATGCATCTTGATTCAAACTTAAACGCCAAGCATCCGCCTTGACATGCTCTGCTTCTGCATCAATCTGAGCTTTCAGCACAGCTTTTTGGTTGTTCTCAGCTAGAATATCCTCCTGGGCCTTGGTGATTTCCGCACAAATTCTTGTGACCTTTGCGTTGCGCTCTGCTTGATTCGCCGCAGTAACCTGTCTTGCGAATAAAGCTGTCAAGGTATCCATAAGATCTAGTAGTACTTGAGCCCTGCACGACGGCTCATAGGGGTCTGAAATACTGTCATCATTGAAATAGCCCCCCAAGACTGCCATCTTGAAGCTGATAGATCGACTCCATCTCCCCGGCCAAGGACTCATCACCTGAATAGATGAGAGTTTCTCATCCAGCTGCAGAATCTTCCACAAGTTCCTTGCCTTGCATGAAACCGACGAAAATGCGCTTCCGGCCGGGTTGAATCCGGGCAGGTTGCTTGCACCGAGCCGGCTTGATGATGTCGGTGCAGATGTCCGACTCGGGTTGCGATCCACTGATCTTGCCAATGAAGACGTGAATCCCACCGAAGGGTACCCGATACCTGTACTCAATTGAGTCGACCTCGGGGCCCCAGCCAGTGTCGTCGATGTAGAGTTTGCCAAAGCGACTCTTGGTCATCCTTCCTATGACGTGCCCCTCGATCCCTAGGAAAGAGCCCTTCAAGAACTCGAAACCAACATGTGTAGGCCCCATAGTGGGCGCCAACTATCATGGTTTTGTAACGGCAGATGCCCTTGTGAAAGGACTTAGGTGCGAGGCCATGGCTACGGTGATTATCTTAAAGGGGTTGAAGCGGGACGAGAGACACGAGTTTACCCAGGTTCGGCCCCTCACGATCGAGGTAAAAGCCTACACCCTACTTTGAGTTGTATTGCTTGAGTATCGATTACAAGATAGCGGAATCACTTCACCTAGCCATCGATTGACTGTTACTTAAGTTCACCCGCCGCAGGGTCTCGCCTTTATATACACAGGTCGCGGCCCTGGGCTTACAAGAGTCCAGGTCGTGTCATACAACATGACCGACCCTGGTTCTAAGTTGCCATGCCTTGCTAGGAAAGTCGCCATTGGGCGTCTTACACCTTCGGGTCATGCTCCGTCCCCGGGTCTCAGGCCTTTAGCTGGCCCACGTCATAAGCCGCCTCTAGGCTTTCATGTCTTGGCTCCTTGGGCCTTTCTAAGCCTCATAATTGAGTCGCCAACAGCGTAACCCAGCCCCTCCTGGGCGGGTTACACCATGGGGTTATATCCCCAACAATTTGGTATTGATTTTCCGAAAAGCCAAAAACAAGAAAAAACTGCAACTGGCACTAGGTACTAGATTAATAGGTTAGTCCCAGAAAATGATATATAATTGCATAATAAACATCCAAGATTGGTACTATAATAGTATGGAAAAATAAAAAATTATAGATACGTTGGAGACATATCAACATCCCCAAGCTTAATTCCTGCTTGTCCTCGAGTAGGTAAATAATAAAAACAATTCTTAATGTGGAATGCTACCTATCATATTCATCATGTAATCTCTTATGTGGCATGAATATTTAGATCCGAATGATTCAAAGCGATAGTCTATAATTTGAATAATGACTTCAATACTCAGGCATACCAACAAACAATCATGCCTTTCAAAATATCAATGCTAAAGAACGCTATCCATATAAAATCGTATAGCCTTGTCATGCTCCATCTTGTTAACACAAAATATAAATCATGCACTACCCCAGTCTCAGCCAAGCAATTCCTTCATACTTTTTTAACATGCTTCAACTCTTTCAACCCCGACGCAATACATGAGTCCAAGCCATGGATGTAGCACTATGGCTGGAATAGGGTATGGTGGTAGAGATGATATGGAGAAGCCTAAAAAAGGAGAAAGTCTCAAATCGACGAGGCTAATAAATGGGCTATGAAGATGCCCATCAATTGATGTCAATGCAAGGAGTAGGGATTCCCATGCAACGAATGCACTAAGAGCTATAAGTGTATGAAAGCTCAAAAAGAAAACTATGTGGGTGTGCATTCAACTTGCTTGCTCATGAAGACCTCAGGCATGTGAGGAAGCCCAACATTAGAATATAGAACCCAAGTTCTATAATGAAAAATTCCCACTAGTATATGAAAAAGGAAGCCTAGGAGACTCTCTATATGAAAAACATGGTGCTACTTTGAAGCACAAGTGTGGAAAAGGATAGTAACATTGCCCCTTCTCTCTTTTTCTCTCTTTTTTTGTTGGGCTCTTTTTGGCCTATTTTTTTGGGCTCTTTTTGGCCTCTCTTTTTTATTTCCTCACTAGGGACAATGCTCTAATAATGAATAATGATGATCATCACACTTGCATGTGCTTATCTGTGGTGACAATGGGATATTCACGTGATCCACTTGATGTATGTTTTGGTGATCAACTTTTGAGTTTCGTGACCTCGTGAACTTATGCATAGGGGTTGGCACACGTTTTCGTCTTGACTCTCCGGTAGAAACTTTGGGGCACTCTTTGTAGTTCTTTGTGTTGGTTGAATAGATGAATATGAGATTGTGTGATGCATATCGTACAATCATACCCACAGATACTTGGGGTGACATTGGAGTATCTACGTGACATTAGGGTTTTGGTTGATTTGTGTCTGTTATTCTAGTACGAACTCTAGGATAGATTGAACGGAAAGAATAGCATCATGTTATTTTACTACGGACTCTTGAATAGATCGATTAGAAAGGATCACTTTGAGGTGGTTTCATACCCTACAATAATCTCTTCGTTTGTTCTCCGCTATTAGTGACTTTGGAGTGACTCTTTGTGGCATGTTGAGGGATAGTTATATGATCCAATTATGTTATTATTGTTGAGAGAACTTGCACTAGTGAAAGTATGAACCCTAGGCCTTGTTTCAACGCATTGCAATACCATTTTCGCTCACTTTTATCATTAGTTACCTTGCTGTTTTTATATTTTCAGATTACAAAAACCTATATCTACCATCCATATTGCACGTGTATCACCATCTCTTCGTCGAACTAGTGCACCTATACAATTTACCATTGTATTGGGTGTGTTGGGGACACAAGAGACTCTTTGATATTTGGTTACAGGGTTGTTTGAGAGAGACCATCTTCATCCTACGCCTCCCACGGATTGATAAACCTTAGGTCATCCACTTGAGGGAAATTTGCTACTGTCCTACAAACCTCTGCACTTGGAGGCCCAACAATGTCTACAAGAAGAAGGTTATGTAGTAGACATCACCCACCTGGTCGAAGCGTGCGTAGCGTTGTCATTCTGGTCGCAAACGTGTACGTACCGACTGGTCGATCGGTCTATCTACAGGCTATGGTGATGAACCGTGGCCGAGTAAGGAATGGCACGTGTCGTAGTAGAGGCGCGTACATAGCATGTCACGCAGTCCCATCAATATCGTGTACATGTACATACAGCCAGGGTGCAAGAAAGTATATACGACCCGATATTTTCCTCGCCCTCGCTTCTACCACGGTTTTTTCCATCATGGACGACCCAAAGAATGTCATGCAACTGCGTCTCCGGCCCACCCAGGACGAAAAGCCCATTTTCTGTCATGATTTTTTGTCATAGAAGTAGGATCCCACCACATCTATGATGATACCGGGTTTTGTCATAATTATCATCATAGAAGTGTCATAAGCATCATAGAAAAAAATCCGTTCGGCCCAAAATGTCACTGATGTGTATTTTTTTGTAGTGATAGTCTCTTGTTATGCTATGAAATTGGAGCGTGATTTATTATTGACTGTCTTCCTTATGTGTGGCAGTCGGGGACAAGTGATGGTCTTTTCCAACCAATCTATCCCCCTAGGGGCATGCGTAGTAGTACTTTGCTTCGAGAGCTAATAAACTTTAGCAATAAGTATATGAGTTCTTTATGACTAATGTGAGTCCATGGATTATACGCACTCTTACCTTTCCGCAATTTGCTAGCCTCTTCGATAACGTGCATTGCCCTTTCTCACCTCGAGACGTGGTGCAAACTTCACCGGTGCATCCAAACCACGTGATATGATACACTCTATCACACATAAGCCTTATTATATCTTCCTCAAACAACCACTATACCTACCTGTTGTATCATTTCCATAGCCATTCCGAGATATATTGCCATGCAACGTACACCGTTCCATTTTTATGACTTGAGCATTCATTGTCATATTGCTTTGCATGATCGTAAGAAATCTAGCACGATATTTCCATGGCTTGTCCATTTTTTGATATCCTTGCTATGCTAGATCATTGCACATCTTGGTACACTGCCACAGGAATTCATTTAGAGTCATACTTTGTTCTAGGTATTGAGTTGTAATATTGAGTTGTAAGTAAACAGTAGTGTGATGATCATCATTACTCATTATTATAGCATGTCCTAGTGAGGAAAGGATGATGGAGACTATGATTCCCCCACAAGTCAGGATGAGACTCTGGACAAAAAGAAAAAAGGTGAGGCCAAAAGGAGCCCAATAAAAAAAGTAAAAAAAGAAAATAAAGAAAGAAAAAATGAGAGAAAAGAGAGAAGGGGCATGCAAACACCACACTTGTGCTTCAAAATAGCGCCATGTTTTTCATGTAGAGAGTCTCCTATGTAGTCACTTTCATATACTAGTGGGAATTTTTCATTATAGAGTTAGAGGCACACCCACTTAGTTTTCAGTTTGAGCTTTCATACACTTATAGCTCTTAGTGCATCTATTGCATGGCAATCCATAATCCTCGCATTGATATCAATTGATGGGCATCTCCATAACCCGTTGATTAGCCGTGTCGATGTGAAGCTTTCTTACTTTTTTGTATTCTCTATGTTTACCCCTATCATCATACTCTATTCCACCCATAGTGCTATATCCATGGCTTACGCTCACGTATTGTGTGGGGGTTGAAAAATCTGAAGCATGTTAGTATGAACCAATTTCTTGGCTTGTCATCAGGGTTGTGCATGATAAATACTTTGTGTTAAGAAGATGGAGCATGACAAGACTATATGCTTTTGTAGGGATAATGTTCTTTAGCATTGATATTTTGAAAGACATGATTGTTTGTTGGGATGCCTGAGTATTGATGTCTTTATGTCAAATTATAGACTATTGCTTTGAATCACTCGTGTCTTAATATTCATGCCATGATAAGATATATGATCAAGATTATGCTAGGTAGCATTCCACATTAAAAAAATATCCTTTTTATCATTTACCTACTCGAGGACGAGTGGGAATTAAGCTTGGGGATGCTGATATGTCTCCGTCGTATCTATAATTTCCTATTGTTCCATGCCAATATTATACAACTTTTATATACTTTTGGCGACATTTTATATTATTTTTTGGGACTAATATATTGATCCAGTGCCCAGTGCCAATTCCTATTTGTTGCATATTTTTTGTTCCGCAAAATATCCATATCAAACAAAGTCCAAACGAGATAAAAATTTACAGAGAATTAGTTTGGAATATATGTGATTTTTGGGAGGTGGAATCAATGCAAACCGAGGCCCACAGCCTCCACAATATACCAGGGCACGACCTCCCCCCCTAGCGTGCAACGGTGTCTTGTGGGCACCTCGTAAGTCGGCTGGGGCCCTTCTATCGTCACAAGAAAGATAATTTATGGAAAAATCTGTCTCAAAATTTTAGCGCAATAGGAGTTATGGATCTCCGGGAATTTAAGAAACAATGAAGGGCTGGAAAACAGGAACACGAAATAGAAGAGAATAGATAGATAGATCCAATCTCATAGGGGCTTTCGACCCTCCACCGCTGATTGCTTGTATCAGCGTTGGTATTTCCTCGAAGGGTAGAGGATGATGCAACACAACAACGATAAGTATTTCCCTCAGTTATGAAACCAAGGTTATGAATCCAGTAGGAGAACCAAGCAACACTACCTAAACAGCACATGCACACAAATAACAAATACTTGCAACCCAACGCGTAAGAGGGGTTGTCAATCCCTCCTCGGTATTGAGATAGATAAAATTGTATGAGATTTGATAAATAGATCTGACAAAAACACATAATAAAATATATAAATACAAAGTGTAGAAAGGTATTTTTGGGGTTTTAGAATAGTAGATCTAAAAATAATAGGATAGGAAATAGACCCGGGGGGCGTAGATTTCACTAGTGGCTTCTCTCGAGAAAATAGCATACGGTGGGCAAACAAATTATTGTTGGGCAATTAATAGAAAAGCAAATAATCATGACAATGTCCAAGGCAATGATCATGTATATAGGCATCACGTCCAAGGTTAGTAGACTGACTCCTGCCTACATCTACTACTATTACTCCACACATCGACCGCTATCCAGCATGCATCTAGTGTATTAAGTTCATGAAAAAAGGAGTAATGCAATAAGAATGATGACATGATATAGACAAGATCTATTCATGTAGGAATAGACCCCATCTTTTTATCCTTAATGGCAATGATACATGTGTGTCATGTCTCCTTTTGTCACTGAGAATAAGCACCGCAAGATCGAACCCATCACAAAGCGCCTCTTTCCATTGCAAGAAAAACCAATCTAGGTTACCAAACCAAACCAAAGTTTCAGAGAAGAAATACAAGGCTATAAAGATCATGCATAAAAGAGTTCAGAGAAGACTCAAATAATATTCATAGATAGAACTGATCATAAACTCGCAATTCATCATATCACAACAAACACACCATAGAAAGTCATTACATCAAATAGATCACCAAGAACATCAAGGAGAACATTGTATTGAAGATCAAAAAGAGAGAAGAGGCCACCTAGCTACTGCATACGGACCCGTAGGTCTGTTGTAAATACTCACGCATCATCGGAGGAGCACCAATGAGGATCATGAACCCCTATGTGATTGTTTCCCTCTCTGACAAGGTGCCAAAAAGGGCTCTAGATTGGATATCGTGGTTCTGGAACTTGCGGCATCTGGAATTGTGTTTTGTCGACTCCCCTAGGGCTTCTGGAATATCTTAGTATTTATAGAGCTGAGAGGCCGTGGAAAAGGTCACCATGGGCCCCACAAGGCACCAGGGCACGCCTGGGGTCTCTAGCATGCCCTGGTGTCTTGTGGGCTCCACATGCCTCCTTTGGTACACCTCCTGGACTCACTGGGTCTCTTCTGGGCAGAAACAAATCTCCAAAATGTTTCGCTACATTTGGACTTCATTTGATATGGATATTCAGTGAAGTAAAAAACAAGCAAAAATTAGCAACTGGCACGGGCACTATGTCAAATAGGTTAGTCGCAAATAATGATATAAGGTTGCCAGAAAATGAATGTAAAACATCCAAGATTGATAATATAACAGCATGGAACAATCAAAAATTATAGACACGTTGGAGATGTATCAGCATCCCCAAGCTTAATTCTTGCTCGCCCACAAGTAGGTAAATGATGAAAACAGAATTTTTGATGTGGAATGCTGCCTAACATGTTCATCACATATTCTTTTATTTTGTAGCATGGACATTTTAACTTTTAGATGGTTCAAAGCAATAGTCTTTAATTAACATGAGGGCATCAATACTCAAGCATATGAACAAGCAACCATGTCTTTCAAAATATCAACACTAAAGAAAGCTATCACTAGCCCATCATGCTCGGCCATTGATCCATTCATGAAACACACTCGAATATTATCTACATCCGATGCACAAGTATGATCATAGTGCTCCCTAGTTGGTGCTATATAAGAGAAGATGGAGACTCATAGTAAAAATAAAAAATAAATAAAGTAAATAGATAGGACCTTCGGAGAGGGAAGCATAGAGTTGTAGAGGTGCCAGAGCTCAAAGCTTAAATTGAGAGATAACATATTTTGAGAGGCATGCTTTTCCTATTAACAAAAATGACCGAGAATTCCCAATAATTTCCATGCTAGATACATCATAGGCGGTTTCCAAACATAAAATAAAGTTTATTCCTTTTCCACCATTCTTTCACAATCCATGGCTAGTCGTATCCACGGGTGCCTACCATACCAACACTTTCCAAGGAATTTATTATTTTACAACATAAAAAATCATTTCAGGACTGGGCATCCCCATTACCTTGCCACATTCTCGTGCATTGACAAGTGAATAAACACGCATCTTGAGAATAACGTATCTAGCATGGGAAAATATTGGCCACCCCCTGTCGCTTCATGAGTGGCACATGCACACAAAAAGGAAATTCATTTTGAAAATTAGAGTTGGCACATACAAATTTACATGGAACGACATGGAAATACTGCATATAGGTAGGTACGGTGGACTCATTGGCACAACTTGGTTTAAGGAGTTTGGATGCACAAGTAGTATTCCCACTAAGTACAAGGAAAGGCTGGCAAATAGATCGAGAAGCAACCAACCAAAAAACGAAAATGATCATAAACCAAGATTAAACATAACTAACACCGAATAATGCACCACAAGTAGGATGTGACTTCATTGCATAACTATTGACTTTTGTGCTTGCAAAAGGAATCACAAACCTTAACACCAATATTCTTACTAAAGCATAGTTACTCACCAACATGACTCACATATTACTATCTCCATATCTCAAAACTATTACAAGGAAACAAGTTTATAATATTCGATGACCTTCATGAAAGTTTTTATTATATCCTTCTTAGATATCTATCACTTTGGGACTAGTTTCTTATATTACCATTGCTTATAACAAGCTCTCAAACAAATTTTAGTGAAGAACATGAGCATAAAAATGTTTTTCATCTGTCAAATAATATAAGTGAAGCATGAGAGAATTTCTTCAAAATTTACTAACTCTCAAATTGATCTAAGTGAAGCATGAGAGTATTTCTTTAAAAATTGAAGCACCACCGTGCTCAAACGGATAGAAGTGAAGCACTAGAGCAATTCCATAGCTCAAAAAATTTTAAGTGAAGCACATAGAGAAATTCTAACAAATCATAGCATCATTATGGCTCTCTCAAATAGGTGTGTCCAGCAAGGATAATTGTGACAAACTGAAAAGCAAAACAAGCAAAGACTCATATAATACAAGTCGCTCCAAGCAAAACTCATGATATGTGATGAATAAAAATATAGCTCCAAGTAAAATTACCGATGGTCGTTAGAAGAAAGACGGGGTGCCTTACGGGGCATCCCTAAGCTTAGTTGCTTGGTTCTCCTTAAATATTACCTTGGGGTGCCATGGGCATCCCCAAGCTTAGGCTCTTTTCCCTCCTGGTTCCTGCATCCATCGTGATCTCACCCAAAACTTGAAAACTTCAATCACACAAAACTGATAGATTTTGATGATGTCTCCCCGGCAACGGCGCCAGAAATTCTTCCTGGTTGCTTGTATTTGCGTTGGTATTTCCTCGGAGAGGAGAGGATGACGCAACACATCAATGGTAAGTATTTCCCTTAGTTATGAAACCAAGGTTATCAATCCAGTAGGAGAACCAAGCAACACTATGTAAACAACACCTGCACATAAATGAGAAATACATGCAACCCAACGCGTAAGAGGGGTTGTCAATCCCTCCTCGGTATTGAGATAGATAAAATTGTATGAGATTTGATAAATAGATCTAACAAAAACACAAAATAAATAAATAAATAAATAAAAAGTGCAACAAGGTGTTTTTGGGTTCTTGGAATAATAGACCCGAGGTCCATATATCTCAGTAGTGGCTTCTCTCGAGAAAATAGCATACGGTGGGTAAACAAATTACTGTTGGGCAATTGATAGAAAAGCAAATAATCATGATGATATCCAAGGCAATGATCATGTATATAGGCATCACGTCCAAGATTAGTAGATCGACTCCTGCCTACATCAACTAGTATTACTCCACACATCGACCGCTATCCATCATGCATCTAATGTATTAAGTTCATGGAAAACGGAGTAATGCAATAGGAATGATGACATGATGTAGACAAGATCTATTCATGTAGGAATAGACCCCATCTTTTTATCCTTAATGGAAATGATACATGTGTATCATGTTTCCTTCAGTCATTGAGAATAAGCAATGCAAGATCGAACCCATCACAAAGCACCTCTTCCCATTGCAAGAAAAATCAATCTAGTTGGCCAAACCAAACCAAAGTTTCGGAAAATAAATACAAGGCTATAAAGATCATGCATAAAAGAGTTTAGAGAAGACTCAAATAATATTCATCGATAGAATTGATCATAAACTCTCAATTCATCGGATCACAACGAGCGCACCGCAGAAAGTCACTACATCAAATAGATCTCCAAGAACATCGAGGAGAACATTGTATGGAAGATCAAAAAGAGAGAAGAAGCCACCTAGCTACTGCCTACGGACCCGTAGGTCTGTGGTAAACTACTCACGCATCATCGGAGGAGCACCAATGAGGATGACGAACTGTCGGTGTACAAAAAGAGGGGTACACTTTTTGTACCCCTATAACTGTGCATGGGCAGTCTGAGCCACGGGCACCACCACACCAAGCAAGGCAAGGGAGGTGAGCCAGGGTAAGACCGAAGCTCAAGAGAACTAGAACGGCGCCAAGGCCAAGACCACGAAGAGCAAAGGGGACGTAGTGGACTCCCCCGGCAAGATCCTTGCCGGGAGACAGTTCTAGCAGCCCCGGCTAGACCCTTGCCGCGGCGAATCGTCCCGCGCCTACAGAGCAAATCACCCTTGAGTCCAGTGCCCCCAAAGGGCAAGGATTCGGGAGACATTCCCGTGGCGGCATGCAGATCTTTGTGAAGACATTCCAGATCAGATACACACTATAGAAGACGACAACCCTTGGCGGGATCCCAGCCGAGGAAGACCACAAGGCCCCCGGCAAGCGCGTTGCCGGGGATGACTGCAGGCGCCTCGGCAAGACCCTTGCCGGGGCCCCGGCAAGGCCCTTGCCGAGGACACCCGCAGGGCCACCATCAGGCCCACGCCGACTAAACCTCCACCACGGCATGCATGCAGCTGCCGACCCTACCAGCTAGGCAGGCACCTGCGTGGTGGCATGCAGATCTTTGTGAAGACCCACCACTGCGCCACCTCAGCTGCCTGCCTACCTACGTGACATCGCAGGCGTCGCTGGCCAGGGCGCGTGTCAACACAAGAAGGAGCGGCGACAAACGAGACAGGTTTCTCCCCCGTCCCTAATAAAGCAAGGACACCTAAGCAAGACACATTAAATGCGCCTTGTCATGTAATGCGAGGGATAACCTCGCATCACTGTACCCTTTCCACCTTTTGTGTGCCACTGTGGCAACCCCTTTTTCTATAAAAGGAGGTGCGAGGCGACCAGAGGAAGGATTCGGCTTTTGTTGGAGCTCCTCACACCCCATAGCTAGCTCAAGAACAGAGATATACAATCGACCAAAGTAGGAGTATGGTTTTACGCACCCTCGCGGCCCGAACCTGGATAAACGAACCGCATGCTATCTGTTTGATCCGCTCTTCTCACGACCCCGCGCTCTGCTAACCACAGTAGGGATTCTTGTGATCCCATAGGTGTTGTTCCCACCAACATCCTTGGCTCGCCAGGTAGGGGGCGCAGTTGTGAGAATCGGCTTTAGCAGTTAGCCCGGCACTCCTTCATCTTCGTGACCCTTGGAGAAGAAAGAAGGCCAGAAGATCGGCACTCGAGCGATTGCAAACAGAAGCTAAGTTGCACTGAACCCTTATTTGTTCTATCCTTCTTATATGTGGTTATTCCCCCCGGAGATGTCACACCTTTGTATGAGAAACCTGCACGCCAGGGGGGCTCTCCCACGATCGGCAACGCCCTTGCCCTGTTTCGAGTCCACTCAACAGCTCAAGTGGCTGTGTCGAGAATGGCAGACTAGCCTTCCACGATCAACAACGCTCTCGATTCTGACTCGAGTCAAGCTCGACAGTTCGAGCGGACGCGTTCAGAATGGAAAGGTGGCTCGTCCGGCAGCATGCGTACCCAGCAGGCCCATGGGGATCCGTCCCCAAAACGCCGCTAGGGGCTTCCGTGCCGGCGAGCCTACCCAATCGATGTAGGGCACACATACAAAGAGGAATTGAACGGGGAAATAACGTGCATGAAATTAAGAGTACTGCAAAGTTATATTACATCACATCATTGCTGCGGTTCTAACTAAAGATAAAATTTGTCTTGGTCGTGAACCTGCAGCGGTGGTGAAAAACGGGATGCCTAATCCCGGCGCTGGTCTTCCACCCTCTTGATTTTGTCGATGCTGCTGATGACGGGCTTGATGTGCTCCTTGAGCACCGTGAGGTCAGTACCATCCGGCAAGCTATCCATCGCGGCATCGAAGTCGAGGTCGGGATTCCAGTACGCCATCTTGGTGAGGACCTTGGTCATGACCCCCCGGCAAAGTCGCCGGGCTTCCCCGGCCAACGTGGCTGCTCTGCTGGAGTGAAGATAAGACAAGGCTCCAAGGATGCCCTCGAAGAACTGGGTCAGCTTGGCGTTGACGGTCCCGCCGCGCTCAGGGGTATACCTCACGTTTGGCATCCCCATGGTGGCCAACTGCGAGGTGACCCTGCCGGCGACGTCCTCCAGATGGCTGATCCATCTGTTCTCGCCCGCCACATATTCCTGGTGGGAGGCGGCCTCGTTCGCCCGTAGCTGTTTCTCCTCCTCCAGGCTCCTGGTCAAGGTCTCCTCCTGAGCCGTGCTCTCCGACAACATCTTCTCGAGATTCTCCAACTTCAGCTTGAGATCTCTGATGGAGTTTTGCGCTTCGGAGAGCTCCCCAGTCCCGCTGATGACCGCTCCTTGCGCCTCCGTCAAGGCGCTGTTGAGCGTGCTCTTCTCTTTGGACAGCTTGAGGGCCTGCTCCTTCAGCTTGTCCCGCTCCACCTCCAACTCCCTTACTTTGGCGGCATGGGCCAGAGCCTGGGCATCGAGTGCCTCCTTCTACCTCTGCTCCAGCTCGTGAGTCCGCCGTGCGACAAGGGCCTCGAGCTCCTCATCCTTGCCACGGAGCGTTGTGGCAAGCTTCTCCTCACGCACGGTGAGGTCCTCTTCCTAGGAATCTAGTGCGGCTTGATGCTGGTTTCGGACGGCCTCGGTCGCGGCAGCCAAGTTTGCCGCCTTTTCCTGGGCCTTCTCGATGTCAGCCATCTTCATGGTGAGCTCCACATTGTGCTTGGCCAATTCCTCCTGAAAGTCCCTCTGCTCCTCGCGAGTCTGGTGGAACCAGGTCTGCGTCTCAGCAACGCGCGCCTTGAAATCCACCTCCGCCTGGTCCACCGTTGTCGTCCTGGACTTAACCTTGTCCATACGGACACGGTAGAGCGCCTGGAGTTTTCGGAAGTTGCCCCCCATAGCGCGGAAAAGCTGCTCTTCTGGAGAACCATCACCGCCAACGCCCGGCTCATCGACAACCTTGAGCCCGGTGGCGGCAAGCACCTCGCCGTCAAAGACTTCCCCTTCAGCGGGCGCTTGGGAACTTGACGCCCCTGGGAGATGGACGAAAAGATCGTCGCCCACCTTCAGATATCTGTCGGGGCCCGAGGTTGAGAAGGAGGGAGGCTGATCATCAACCACCTCTTCCTCGGCAGTGGCCTTGCCGGCTTCCCCGGCAGGCCCACCATTGGCGCCCTCGGCAGAAGCCTCGCCGGTCGCCTTGGCAGCCCCTGCAGCGGTGTCCTCGGCGGCATCCTTGGCGGCCTCATCAGTGGCGACCTCGTCAGCATCCTTGGCGGCTTCTCCGGCGGCAATCCTGTCGGCCTCCGCCGTGGCCTCCTCAGCAATATTCCCAACAACAGTATCCACGTCCTCCATATCTATTGAAGGAGGGCCTGGGCAGTAATGGGAGCAATGAAGCGAAGAAAAAGAATAAGGGAAAAACAGAGACGGAGGACAGGCGACTCACCAGTGCCAGGCTGTGAGGCAGAAGTCCCCTCCCCGCCAGCATTTGGCGCCGTGGCGGAGTCACCAGCGCCAAGTTCCCCTCTTCCTCCATGGGTGTGGGCTCCGTTCTTGATGCCCTTGCCGGGGATGCCCCTCCCGACGGCGTAGTCGATGGGGGTGGTGTGTTGGGGGTAGCCCTCTACGGCTCCTCCTGCTGCCGCTCCCCTCCTACAAACCCGACAAGTTCAACACCATAGCATCGAACGCCTACCACATGTCAAATAAGAGGACGGTGACGAACTTACGCTGGGGGCTGTGCCGGGGGCTGCTGTCCGGGCTGCTCAACACCACTAGTGGCGTCTTTGAAGCCCCAGCCGGGGGCTGACTGCTCGCCGAGGCCTTCGCCCTCTTCACCCTCTGGGCCAACGTCTCTACATCCCTGCAAAAGAAAAAAATGTATCAAGATGATTGGCTTAATTCAGAGGAATGGAAATGGCAGTAAGGAATGGAGTACTTACTCGTCATCCACCTCCTCCTCTTCCACCACTTTCCTTTTCCACTTCGGGCTGAGAGGCCCGTGATCAAAAGCGACCTCCGCGTCAACATCTGAGTCAGCATCTGCCGGAGGAGGCGAAGACGGCGGGGTTTGTGCGTGCCCAGATGAGGAAGGGGTTGTTGTCTTCTTCTTCTCAGCGGCCTTCGTCAGCCTCTTGGCTGCCATGGCCCTCGTGTGACGCCCAGACCCCTCCATGGTCAATTGAGGCCGCGTAGCCCTGTCGGGCCAGACCGGCTCGCCGGAGCCTGCCCGCCGCAGGATTCGCCCTCTTCGCCTGGTTGGCGTCGAGCCCGCCGCCACGTCCTCCTCCGACGACGACTCGTCGTCCGCGTCTTCGATGAGCGGAGCTCCAGTGTCGGCGCTGCTGACCTCCTCGGAGGCCGCCGCCCACCGGGTGAGCTCCTCTTCCTCCGCAGCCGTTGCGGCCTTGTCCTCCACACCCCCGGCGCTACCGGCCTCCATGGCAAGCTGCGCCACCTTCGCCCTAGTGGCGATGTAGTCCAGCTCTGCCTGGGTGGTGTCCATGACAAGCCACCGCTCGGCGTTAGGATTGACATGTACCTCAATCAGGGTGTCAAAGAATTGGTGCACATCCGCGTCCTTCGGCTCCTTCTAGCTCGGGACAGGGCCGTGCGCATTACAGTCTGGCATCATGGCGATGATCTCGGACCGACGTGAATTGTTGCACAACGGGACCACCCCCGCTGGTAGCTTGAAAAACGACCCCTTGAGGGCCTTGCCAACCTTTGCGGCAGCCCTCGCGGCCTTGCCGGTCCGTTCGACCTCGCCATCACGACCCACATCAAGCTGGAAAAGCCGCTGGCAGAAGTGGGCATGCGCCAACACCGTGAAATTGTGGTCGAGGCCGGGGGGAGTAGCATAATGTCAGCCGGATTCGTAAAAAGCCAGGCTGGCCTCCCCTTGTTGTGCAACGGGGCGATCCGGCAACGAATGAAGTCTGCCCCGATCATCTCAAGGGTGAGTCCAGCCCGGGTGAGCCGGAGAATCCTAGTAGTGGCAACAATGAGCCTCCCGTCGGCAGCGTCGACATCGCTCTAATCACTCCCACGGACCGGCGGCACTCGGCGGACCTTGCAGAATTCCGGCGGGTCTTCATCCTCAATCCAGCACCACCGGCCACGCCATTCCTCCCACCTCTCCTTCACAGCACCGTCCAGGTACGCCCCCTTGGATCTTGGGATCCAGGTGACGCAACCAGAGACGGCACCTCCCGGCTGGATCCGAGGGAAGAAATAATGGCGGAAGAGCGCCGTGTTGGGCTGCACCCCGGCAAAGCCTTCGCAAAGATGCGCGAAGAAAGCCATGCACGCCACCGCATTCGGAGTAAAATCCAAGAGGCGAAAGCCGAAGGTGTGCATAATGTCGCAGAAGAAATCGGAGAAAGGGGGGCAGAACCCGCAAGAAAGATAATCGACGAAAAAGGGATACCGATTAGGAGCAGGATCGGCACAAGCAGCAGGAATGACGCGCGTCATCGGGTGTCCCGAATTCTCTCCCCCCGTCTTCGCTCCCCATAGGGGCCTGAAGGAGGCCCGGAGCTCATGAACATCAACCGTCGAGGGGAAGAAAAAGGCGGACTTCGTCCGGTCCCCCGACAGCGCGCTCTCCGGCGGCTCCACAGTCCCAGCGCCCTTAGCCACCCTCTTGCCCTTGACGGATTTGGGCGCCATGGAGGCCAAGAAGTTTAGAGGGCTGAGGAAGGGGGATGGCGAAGCAACGACGGCGGGCGACGACGGAAGCTTAGGAAGGAAGGAAGAGAGGAAACGGCGGCTCTGAGATTGGAAAAGGCACGACGAAAGAGGAGAAAGTGAGCAGTGCGCCCGTGGTTATTCCTTTTTTATTGGGAAAAACATGGGTCGCCTCCTTTCACATTAACTGTGGTGTGACGCATGCCCGCAGGAACCAACCCCATGCATGCTGCCCACGTCACACGCACCTCCCCGCGCCGCGCCACGCGCGGGAGTCCCGGGAAGCACAGCGCGCGAAGAATCTTACCGCGGTAAAAACCGCCTCGCCTGCCCGCGCACAATTTTTGGGCCTAGCCCAACAACGCGTTGTGCTTATGTGTGGCCCAGGCCCGGGGGCTCCTATCGGTGTACAAAAAGAGGGATACACTTTTTGTACCCCTATAACTATGCACGGGCAGTCTGAGCCACGAACACCACCACACCAAGCAAGGCAAGGGAGGTGAGCCAGGGTAAGACCGAAGCTCAAGAGCACTAGAACGACGCCAAGGCCAAGACCACGAAGAGCAAAGCGGACTCCCTCGGCAAGATCCTTGCCGGGAGACAGTTCTAGCAGCCCCGACAAGACCCTTGCCGCGGCGACTCGTCCCGCGCCTACGGAGCAAATCACCCTTGAGTCCACTGCCCCCAAAGGGCAAGGATTCGGGAGACATCCCCGTGGCGGCATGCAGATCTTTGTGAAGACATTCAAGATCAGATACACACTATAGAAGATGGCAACCCTTGGCGGGATCCCAGCCGTGGAAGACCACAAGGCCCCCGGCAAGCGCCTTGCCAGGGATGACGGCAGGCGCCTCGGCAAGACCCTTGCCGGGGCCCCGGCAAGGCCCTTGCCGAGGACACCCGCAGGGCCACCATCAGGCCCACGCCGACTAAACCTCCACCACCGCATGCATGCAGCTGCCGACCCAACCAGCTGGGCAGGCACCTGCGTGGCGGCATGCAGATCTTCGTGAAGACCCACCACTGCGCCACCTCAGCTGCCTGCCTACCTACGTGGCATCGCAGGCGTCGCTAGCTAGGGCGCGTGTCGACACAAGAAGGAGCGGCGACAGACGAGATAGGTTTCTCCCCCGTCCCCGATAAAGCAAGGACACCTAAGCAAGACGCATTAAATGCGCCTTGTCATGTAATGCGAGGGATAACCTCACATGACTGTACCCTTTCCACCTCCTGTGTGCCACTGTGGCAACCCCTTTTTCTATAAAAGGAGGCCCAAGGCGACCAGAGGAAGGATTCAGCCTTTTGGAGCTCCTCACGCCCCATAGCTAGCTCAAGAACACAGATATACAATCCACCAAAGCAGGAGTAGGGTTTTACGCATCCTCGCGGCCCGAACCTGGATAAACGAATCGCGTGCTATCTGTTTGATCCGCTCTTCTCACGACCCCGCGCTCTGCTAACCACAGTAGGGATTCTTGTGATCCCATAGGTGTCGTTCCTACTGATACGAACCCCTCTGTGATTGTTTCCCCCTCCAACAAGGTGCCGGAAAAGGGCTCTAGATTGGATTTCGTGGTTCTAGAACCTAAGGCGGCTGGAATGTGTTTCGTGGACTCCCCTAGGGTTTCTGGGATATTGGAGTATTTATAGAGCTGAGAGGCGGTAGAAAAGATCACTATGGGCCCTACAAGGCACCAAGGCGCGTCTAGGGCCTCTGGCGCACCCTGGTGTCTTGTGGGCCCCACGGGCCTCCTTTGGTACACCTCCCGGGCTCCCTAGGTCTCTTTTGGGAAAAAATCACCAAAACGTTTCGCTACATTTGGACTTCATTTGCTATGGATATTCTGTGAGGTAAAAAACAAGCAAAAATAGCAACTGGCACTGGCATTATGTGAATAGGTTAGTCCCAAAAACTGATATAAGTTGCTAGAAAACAAATGTAAAAGATCTAAGATTGATAATATAATAGCATGGAACAATTAAAAATTAAAGATACGTTGGAGACGTATCAGCCACCATGGAGGCCATGGACTAGAGGGGAAACCCTCCTTCCATCTAGGTGGAGGCCAAGGAAGAAGAAGAAGGAGGGGGGCTCCCCCCTCTTTCCCGTGGTGCCGGAGTGCCGCCGGGGCAATAATCATGATAGCGGTCTACATCAACAACCTTTCTACCGTCAACACCAACTTTCTCCCCCTCTATGAAATGGTGTAAGCTCTCAATTCCTGCTGCAATTCTCTACTTAAACATGGTGCTCAACACTATATATTATTATCCAATGATATGTGGTTATCCTATGATGTTTGAGTAGATCTGTTTTGTCCTATGGGTTGATTGATGATCATGATTGGTTTGAGTTGTATATTTTATTTTGGTGCTGTCCTACAGTGCCCTCTGTGTTGCGTAAACATGAGGGATCTCCGCTGTAGGGTGTTGCAATACGTTCATGATTCACTTATGGTGGGTGTCTAGAGTGACAGAAGCTTAGGCCCGAGTAAGGGGGTTGTTGCATATGGGATAAAGAGGACTTGATACTTAATGCTATGGTTGGGTTTTACCTTAATGATCATTGGTATTTGCGGATGCTTGCTAGAGTTCCAATCATAAGTGCATATGATTGAAGTATAGAAAGTATGTTAGGTCATGCCTCTCCCTCATATAAATTGTAATAATGATTACCTGTTTAGTTATCGATCACCTAGGGACAAATAACTTTCTTGTGTGGCAAAAGCTTTCTACTAAACAACTAACTTTTATTATCTTGCAATTTATTCATAGTTTTATTCTCGCAAAGTACTTCTAGTTTTATTCTTGTTCTAGGTAAAGAAAACGTTAAGTTTGTGTAAGTTGTATCGGTGGTCGATAGAACTTGAGGGAATATTTGTTCTACCTTTAGCTCCTTGATGACCCAAAAGTGTAGGAGATCTATCGTAGACTTTTCGATAAGTAAGAGTGTTGAAGCCAACGAGGAGCAGAAGGAAATGATAAGAAGTTTTCAGTAAGGTATTCTCTGCAAGCACTGAAATTATCGGTAACAGATAGTTTTGTGATAAGATAATTTGTAACGAGTAACAAGTAATGAAAGTAAATAAGGTGCAGCAAGATGGCCCAATCCTTTTTGTAGCAAAGGACAAGCCTGGACAAACTCTTATATAAAGTAAAGCGCTCCTGAGGACACATGGGAATTATCGTCAAGCTAGTTTTCATCACGCTCATATGATTCGTGTTCGGTACTTTGATAATTTGATATGTGGGTGGATCGGTGCTTGGGTACTACCCTTACTTGGACAAGCATCCCACTTACGATTAACCCCTATTGCAAGCATCTGCAACTACAAACAGAAGTATTAAGGTAAACCTAACCATAGCATGAAACATATGGATCCAAATCAGCCCCTTACGAAGCAACGCATAAACTAGGGTTTAAGCTTCTGTCACTCTATCAACCCATCATCTACTTATTACTTCCCAATGCCTCCCTCTAGGCCCAAACAATGGTGAAGTGTCATGTATTCGACGTTCACATGACACCACTAGAGGGGTGACAACATACATCTCATCCAAATATCGAACGAATACCAAATTCACATGACTACTTATAGCAAGACTTCTCCCATGTCCTCAGGAACAAACGTAACTACTCACTAAGCATATTCATGTTCATAATCAGAGGGGTATTAATATGCATAATGGATCTGAACATTTGATCTTCCACCAAGTAAACCAACTAGCATCAACTACAAAGAGTAAGCAACACTACTAGCAACCCACTGGTACCAATCTGAGGTTTGGATACAAAGATTGGATACAAGGGATGAACTAGGGTTTGAGATGAGATGGTGCTGGTGAAGATGTTGATGGAGATTGACCCCTTCCCGATGAGAAGATCATTGGTGATGATGGTGGTGATGATTTCCCCCTCCCGGAGGGATGTTTCCTTGGCGGAATAGCTCCGCCGGAGCCCTAGATTGGTTCCGCCAAGGTTCCGTCTCGTGGCGGCGGAGTTTCATCCCGTGAGCTAGCTTATGATTTTTTCCTGGACGAAAGACTCCATATAGCAAAATATGGGCATCAGAGGGCCACCAGGGGGCCCACGAGGTAGGGGGGCGCGCCCAGGGGGGTAGGGCGCCCCCACCCTCGTGGAAGGTGGGTGGCCCCCCTCTAGTACTTTTTTCGCCCAATTTTTTTTATATATTCTGAAAATAATTCCCGTGGAGTTTCAGGACTTTTGGAGATGTGCAGAATAGGTCTCTAATATTTGCTCCTTTTCCAGCCTAGAATTCCAGCTGCCGGCATTCCCTCTCTTCATGTAAACCTTGTAAAATAAGAGAGAGTAGGCATAAGTATTGTTACATAATGTGTAATAACATCTCATAATGCAATAAATATCGATATAAAAGCATGATGCAAAATGGACGTATCACTCCTCGTTGGGTTCGACACTCTTATTTATCGAAAAGGCTACAAATGATCCCATATACTTGTGGGTTATCTATCTCTCCCACTTGTTGCTAGAATCTAGTAGATTAGATCTTGGGTGAATTTTTATCTCATAGGAAAAAAATGTTTTCCATGCAATGATTCACATGAGTGGTTTCAGAGCTTGACATGTAACTAGTATTGCATAAAGCAGCTGCTGGGTGTTTGTCCCTTGTTAAAATCTGATTTGACAATGGCTGTCCTAGAAAGGTTAGAAGGCAACTTATATGTCACCATTGTGGATTTTCGTCGGCAAGAACAGTTCTTGTACATTGCCCTTAGAAGCCACGTAAAAATTGCAAGAATAAAGTAGAGGACGTCTAACTTGTTTTGCACGGCATGTGATGTGGTATGACCAAGATATGATATGATATGATTTATGTGATGTATGAGATAGTCATATTTTGTAATCTTTCACGACTTGCATGTCGATGAGTATGGCAACCGGCGGGAACCATATGGTTGTCTTAATATTATTGTATGACCTGCATGTTGATATGTCCATTTGCATCATGTTTTCCTACTATTATTTATAATGTTTTCGGTCATTATTTCACTTTATGATGGAATTCTAATGCATTTTCTCTCTTAATTTGCAAGATCTACATGAAGAGGGAAACTACCGATAGCTGGAATTCTGGAGCTCAAAAAGCTACAACAGAGATAGCTATTCTACGGAGCTCCAAATGACCTGAAACTTTACAGAGATTTTTTATTGAATATATAAAAAAAATTGAAACGAAGAACGACCAGAGGGGGCCACCTGCTGCTCACAAGGCAATAGGATGCACCTACCCCCTTGGGCGGCGTAGATGCCTTGTGGGGCCCACAGCACCCTCCGGTGCACCCCTTCTGCTATATGAGCCCTTTTAACCTAGAAAAAAATAAAGAGAATACTTTTGGGACAAAGTGTTGTTATCTCAAGCGGAACCTGGGCAGGAGCACTTTTGCTCTCCGGCCGAGTGATTCCATCAGGGATACTTCCCTACGGGAGGGGAAAATTGAAGCCACGACATCACCAACGATCTCTTGTCGTGGGAGAACCAATCTTCATCAGCATCTTCACCAAGGGGGGGAGATGATGCGGAGCATCCCAAGGTCATCTCCATGGACCTATCATCGTCTCACCAAGTGCCAAGTGGACCCATGACACGAGCACGTGCAAGTGCTCTCAAAACTGAGGTGACAACTCCTCTTGCAACTCCCTTTTGAATCACATGAGACATGGCTACTACCTCAAACGAAGACACTTTGCATACTCAGGTACCAAGGAGTTAGCAATGGAGAAGCTAAGGAGCAAGGCGGATCGAAGGAGAGAAGTAATCACGAAGACGGAGAAGGAAACGGCCAAGTCCATACTTGCTCAGATTATCTGGATCCCAATCCAGACGATCTGGACCCCGGCCAGGACAATCCGGCTACAACGCCCAAAGGCCACAACAAGCCTCCCTGTGAAGTTGGACCATTCAGACCCCAGCCCGTATCATCCGAACGGACCCGGACATCCGGACAGCCAGCATCCTCCACAACACGTCTGGACCATTCGGATGTCGCCCCAGATCATCCGGTCCCTGAAGCCCGGATCATCCGGACCAACATTCGAATCATCCGGATAGTTCTTATGTGCATGATGTTGGGCTGAGGCCCGTGTACCCCTTCGCCCCCTTAGCCTATATATATGACTCCTCCTTCACTTTTCTAGGGTTAGCAATAGTTTAGCTCATTTGTGTGTGAGAGAGAGCATTACTCATCCACTTGGCATATACTCCATTGGAGACCGAGGCCTCCGCGGAGAAGATCCCAAGTGGATTCAAGACCCCATCTCCGGATCAGGAGGAACTACCGCCTCTTGTATCATCCTTTGTTGCGTTTAAATCTTATGCCACTCTTTGTGTTCATGGATCTAGCACACGTGTGATTGTTCTCGTTCTTTGAGTGTTTCCCCTCATGTTTCCCCTCGTGTGTTCGTCGTGTTATTCATAGGATCCCCTCCATTTCGTGAAAGATTGCCCCCTTGGGTTCCACCCTACATCATCTTGGTATCATGAGCCGCGTTGATCATGAATTTGGAGCCCATACCCTTTGATTTCTAGCCTAATTTTATTTATTTTGTCCCAATTTCTAGAATCCCCACAAAAATAGCCCCAATTTTTTGTGATTTGTTGGTATGATGAAGTTCTGTTGATTTTGATCTGTGGATCCTTGTGTTGCAAGTGGATGTAACCTTACCCCACCATCTCCACCACGAAATCCATCAAAAATCCACGAAATCTTTGAATGTCTCCCTGTTTTTCGAGCTCATCCTGAGCCTCACCTGCGCGCAGTTAACCTACCCGGATGATCAGGACCCTGACCCGGATCATCCGGGCCCGCCCGGATCATCCGACTCTTGGCCCGGATCATCCGGCTACCTCTGACAAAACTGCATATACTGGAGTTTCCAGCCACCACTTCTGCCATCGCGTACCCACTTTGACCACCACCATCCCACTTCCGCTAACCCCTCGACATACCCAACAATACCACCATTTGAATTTTATTTTTGAGAATTTGAATTGTGGTTCTCCATTTCCTAGGGTGTTTCGGCTAACTAGGGACGGTTCATCATCGACATCACTGCCACTCATCTTCGACACAGATTTGTCATCGACAACTACTCAACCATTTTGACACCATCAACTGTAAGCAAGGATGGTAACTTTGATGACATCTTTGTCTACTCCTTGTCATTACATTGATAACCCCATAGCCCATTTTGTGTGCACTTAGTGGTCATAGTTCCCCATTGCATACGTACAATATCATCTTGACATCATCTCTTGTGTCACAAAAGTTGTCACCGCATACACACAATTGCTATCTTGGTTCATGAAGTTTTGCATAAGTGCTCACCAAAAGATCTCAAAAGAGAAGGAGCCAACAAGATTTTAAGCAAAAGTGAAAGATAAGCAAAGAGCTTATAAGCAAGAACCACATCATCATACTACATTAAGATTGTCATACTCGAACATCTTGGATCATATCACAAGAACACCATACATATAGCATACTTGGGATATAAGTCGTTGCATTTTTTGCTTTATAGGTTGTGCACAAATCTCGTATCCGCCTATTGCGCAATCGTGCTAGCGTCTCTCTAGCGTTGTGCAACAACAACATTTTCCGTGAATTCCACATTTTGAGCTCCATCCTTGGCTGCACGACCCCATTTATCTTTCCGTGTGTGTGTTTCCATGTGCCACATATTACTATTGGTCTACTTGTTGCATTTGTGAATTTGTGAATCTTTTTCAACATTATTGAGTCTTGCTAACATTCACACCAATTGTTTTACCATCATCCTCACCAAGCTCCACCATAAGCTTTATTTGTGTAGGTGTGATAAATTGACGAGAGACAATACCAATTGTGCTATTTCCATGCTACACTATTGAGTGATCATTGATCCATTCTCAACATCAGTTAAGTTACATTTGGTATAGTTCTTTCCTTTATTCCACTCACATACTTGCTTGCAATGATGGATAGGCCAACTACTTCTTCGAACCCACTCTTCATCGAGCAAGATGACGACCTGAACAACTACGTCACAAAGAACCACCTCTTCGGCGCACAAAGAGCTTTGCATCAAGAAAAAGAAGCATTGGGCGAACGCATTGACATACTCGTTGCCGACTTGCGACAATCCAAACAATGTACCAAAGACTACTTTGACACATCGATGGCATCTCTCAAGGAGGACATATGAGGCATGATGGCCGGTCGCTCGTCTACCTCTTCATCGTACTCAAGATGGAGCCACTCAAGTCGACATTCTTTGCACTCTTCTTTGGATGCATGTTGTCGGTGTCAAAACCGGAGGATCTCGGGTAGGGGGTCCCGAACTGTGCGTCTAGGCCGGATGGTAACAGGAGGCAAGGGACACGAAGTTTTACCCAGGTTCGGGCCCTCTCGATGGAGGTAAACCCTACGTCCTCCTTGATTAATATTGATGATATGGGTAGTACAAGAGTAGATCTACCACGAGATCAGAGAGGCTAAACCCTAGAAGCTAGCCTATGGTATGATTGTTGTTGTGTATGTTGTCCTACAGACTAAAACCCTCCGGTTTATATAGACACCGGAGAGGGTTAGGGTTACACAAAGTCGGTTACAATGGTAGGAGATCTGCATATCCGTATCGCCAAGCTTGCCTTCCACGCCAAGGAAAGTCCCTTCCGGACACGGGACGAAGTCTTAAATCTTGTATCTTCATAGTCCAGGAGTCCGGCTGAAGGTATAGTCATCCAGGACTCCCTCGGTAGCCCCTGAACCAGGCTTCAATGACGACGAGTCCGGCGCACAGATTGTCTTCGGCATTGCAAGGCGGGTTCCTCCTCCAAGTACTTCATAGAAGATTTTGAACACAAAGATAGTGTCCGGCTCTGCAAAATAAGTTTCCACATATTGCCATAGAGAGAATAATATTTACACAAATCTAATCTGCTGACGCATTCCGTAGTGTGACACACCACGGCCAAGCCTTTATCCGAGTCGTTTCATTATCCCACCTCAGCGCGTCATGCGAGGCGGTTTCCTTGGCACGTCTAGTCAAAGCAGAGATCGTGTCCCCTTATTCTGGGATTCTCATCAATATGGGCATGGGTAACCCAACCGCGCCATTGATTACGGCGCTTGGAGATAAGCGAGTTTCACAAGGCTGGTGGAGACACGTAGTTGCGTCCACCCATATAAGGGGATAAGGATCCACCTTTTCACCTACACCTTCTTCCTCCTTTGCCTATCCATTCTCGCGCACTCGAGCTCCAGCGCCCAAGTCCGCACTCCCCACCTCAACCTTCTCCAGCCATGTCCGGAGCGGGAGGCAAGTGGATGGTCTCCTCCGTTACGGAGGGACACATCAAAAAACTGAGGAAGGCCGGATACTTGTCTAAGAACATTGCATACCGGCTTCCCAAACAGGGGCAGCTCATCCCCACCGCGGGGCCCCATGAGAGGGTGGTGTTCCTCCCCCATTTCCTCCGCGGACTGGGCTTCCCTCTTCACCCATTTGTCCGGGGGCTCATGTTCTACTATGGCCTGGATTTCCACGATCTAGCCCCGAACTTTGTCCTCAACATCTCGGCGTTTATCGTCGTGTGCGAGGCTTTCCTCTGCATCGGCCCCCATTTTGGCCTATGGCTCAAGACTTTCAATGTCAAGCCGAAGGTGGTGCGTGGCAACCAGGCGGAGTGCGGAGGCGCCATGGTGGGCAAGATGCCCAACGTCTTATGGCTCGAGGGCTCCTTTGTGGAGACCCTGAAGGGGTGGTAATCGGGGTGGTTTTATATCACCGAGCCGCGCGACCCCGAATGGGTTGCAGCCCCCGAGTTCCGATCCGGACCCCCTACGCGGCTCACCTCCTGGTAGGAGACGGGCCTGTCGTGGGGTAAAAAAGGAGAGCTAACCGGACTCCAAACATGCGTCCAAACCCTGGTGGACAAGAATCTCAAACTTGTCAATGTAGTCCAGGTTATGCTCATCCGCTTGATCCTCCCGTGTCAACAACAAGCTTTCAACCTGTGGGAGTTTGACCCGGCGTGGCACCGAACTCTAAGCAGGCTCTTCGACACGACATACGAAGATGCCTGGAAGGTGCTTTTCAAGGGCGCCGAGGCCCCCGCATCCGCTATCGAGGATCGCGGATTCAGTACACAGCGCCACGCTCATGCGGTAAGCTGTTTTTTTCCTTTTACAGGGTATCAGTTTTTCATAGTTTGACTCCATGCGGGATCTAAGCTCCCTTACCTTTGACAGGATTGGCAGAAGACGTACGGACAGATCAACTGTCCGGCTCCTTTGCCCGAAGGCCCAGCGGACGCTCGCTTGGCGAAGTTGCTGGTTCCGGCACCCTATGTGGTGCCGGAGAAGAGGGCCGCAAAAAAGGCCACGGGGACTCGAAAGAGTGCCCGGCGCCAGGAGGTGTCGGATCCATCATCCGGCGGTTCCGAGGCGCATTCCTCCCGTGAAGACGAGGAGGAAGAAGAAGAGACCTCTCCCCCTCCAGCGGGAGGAGAGAAGAAAAGGAAGGCCGCCCTCTCTAGGGAGGCCGGAGGGTCCAAGAAGGGAAAAACCCTTCCTCCGGACTACTCCACCGATGCCGACGACGGCGGAGAGGAGTGGCCGCTCAGGGCCAAGCCCCTGGCGAAATCGTAAGTATCTGGATACCAGAGTAATTTATAGTATCTCTTTATTGCACAACTTTCCCTTATGTCGAATATGTTTATGGAGCCCACCCAAAGACTGGCTCGACGCGTCGTCGAGCGGCTCACTGGAATCGTCGGATGTGAACTCGCTTCCGACGTCTTCCTCCCCCCGCCCTATGGACGACACTGAAGTGTTGTCCCAACAGGTTCCAAGCCGGGAGGAGGTGGTCCTAGAGGCACCGCAAGGCGACCTCCCGGACTCCAGGAGTAAAGGGGATGAAACCCCCCAGGGCTCCAAGTCCGGCTCAAGGCCGGACACCGCTCCGGAACCTTCAAAGGTTCCAGAGTTCGGCGGGCGACCTCCTTCCAAGAGGAGCAAGCCCACTGTGCCGGTGACCCCCGTCCACCCGAAGGCGCCAGACAATCTGTTGGAGGCGCTCCAAGGCGCCTCCATCGACGAGGAGCACCGCACCATTATGAGTGCGGTGGTCCGGAAGGTTTAGTCCGCCAAGAGCGGACTGACTGAAGCTTGTACTAGCCTTTTAACAGGCTTTGAGGTAAGCAAAGAATGTGTAAATAATATCACCGCATAGACAGTAGCCCCTGATGCTCTGTTTGGCGTTCGGGAAGAAAAGCCAAATAGAGGATCAAATAAAATTCGCAGGAGTCTAACAAAAAGTAGTCAATATGCTTATGCAGGCTTCTCTGCTTGCGTCCACCACACAGACTGCGGAAGTGGACACGCTAAAGCAGAATCTCGAGCGGTCCGAGCAAGAGCTCAGGCGTGCCAAGAAGCAGCTCGAGGACAATGAAGGTAAGAAATACCTTGTTTAAATATATATAAAAAGGTGCAATTGTAAAAAATGACAGGATTATCATGGCTATTGTAGGGGCCATGTCTGAGGTGGCAACCCTTAAGCAAGCGCTGGTCGAGGCCGAGAAGAGGGCGGCCACAGAGTGCACCGAGTGGGAGAAGTACGAGGCCCAATTTGGAAGGTACAACAAGAGCTCCAGGTTCTCATGAAAAAACATGAGAGTTTGGAGCTTGACTCAAAGACGCGAGCATCCGAGCTCGCGGCGGCTATTAAAAATGCCGACTCTGCTAAGGCCGAATCCCAGAAGACCCTCCAGGAGTTGGATGAGGTGAAGAAGATAGCGTCGGGTAAGGCATTCTTTGTGCAAAGCAAACACATAAACATGAGTTACTTGTTGCTTACCCGAATCCGGACCTCTCCAGGAGCGTTTGCAGATCTTCCCCGGAGTTTGTCCGATGCCACCGCATTCTATCGAGCCGAGGAGGGCAGCTCGACAGAGAAGGTGTTCTGGTCTCAGTATGCTGAGGCCGGACACCCCGTGCCCCAGAGCGACCAGATGAAGCAACTGGTCGAGCTCCACAAGGCGGCCGAACGGGCCATGAAGGGCCTCATAGTTCGGCTGTGGCCTGGAGAGGCTCCGCCTGGGAGCTATTTCGGGCTGGTGCGGCGGCTGGTGGGGGCCTGTCCGAGGCTCGAAGACATCAAGCGCTCCATCTGCATTGAAGGTTCCCGTAGGGCCCTTGCCCGTGCTAGGGTGCACTGGGGAAAGTTGGATGCTGAGAAGCTTGTGAAGGACGGGCCACCGCTGGGGAAAGAGCATCGCAAGCCCGAGAATTATTATAAGGATGTTCTGAAGGGTGCCTGCCTTGTGGCGGATGAATGTTCCAAGGATGTATTTTTTGAGTAAAACTCGCTCGTTTTGTCCTGTGCACTGAAAACTTGTTCATATGCGCTAAGAAATGTTGTTGGAATTTAAAATATTACCTTATGTGCGGTTGTTTATCAATACTGAGAGATGGCGAGTCGTCGACTTCTGCCCCCGTGCCGCTAGTGCTGGGGTGTTCGGGGATAAACCTGGGCGCTCTTTTTCCTATGTTTGGGTCCTTCGAGGGAGGCGCTCAGCCCAACAAACAAGGCAATCAGACTATAATGCGTGAACACTCTCACTTAGCCATAGAATTCTATAATTTTAAATTTCGGCGAAGCCCCTAGTATTCGGAAGACCGAGTTCGGGGCGCTATCCACGCCTTGGCCGGACAGAGCCGACTCCTCGCCCTAAGCGGCATAAGTCTTTAGGGACTCGAAAAAACCTCTTGAACAACGACCAGCTCTCGCTTCATCATGACAGTCAGTTTTAGCTTTCTCCACTGAGGTGCTCGACCCAGCTCAACTGGGGGACAATCGCAGTGGTTCTCCTAGTGCTACCTTAGCCGATATAGCGGAACGTAAGGCACCAAAACATAGGAGCCGGGCAAACCCAACTATTGACCCAAGACATGATTCAGAGTAGATGCATATAATGCTATAAGTTAGGGGTGCCGCACTTGTGAAAGTGTTCAGACTTCTCACACCATATTGAGGGGTACTAAAGCCCCTGGCGTATTTTGGCCGTACCAAAGTGTACGGGTGCAACATGTCGTTAAGGAACATATATTTATAGAAAAAGAGTAATGCAAAAATAGACAAAAGCTATGCGTTGTTTATTAAAAAGGGCTGCGAACAAAGGAGAACGATACAAATAATGCGATAAGCAAAAGGTTGGACTATTGAATATGTCTGTTCCAGGGGCAGGCTGCGGAATGGTATGCGAAACAGATATACTGCTCATGATAGAGACCACCTGGGAGTTCCGTAATGCGGCGTGGCTTGTCTGCTTCCCTGGTTCTTGCATCGTTTGTGCGGCAATTGAACTACTGAACAGGCCTTCCGAAGAATGGAGTCCTGAAAGTAAGAGAAAAATAAAAAATCGGCAACCCCTGGTACGGTTTAAGCCGTGTTTTGGGTGTGCCGTGATGGTGCCCCTCCCCCTGTACCCATGGTATTTCTAAAGCGTAGTTACGTACGCAAAGTACTGGTATCGCATTTTTGCGAGGGATGGGGTTGGGGCCGCATTGCTACGCCTTCTCGGAACGTGCTAGGCGGTCTTGTTGTAGGTTACTCCGGGCACGCTTGACGGTGTCCGGACGTTTTGTGGTCGGACTGGAGAACTGCCTGGAGAGGCTGCTTTGTACTTCCGCTGCAAGGGCCGTCGTGTACTCCTCCGTTCGGAGGGAACATTCGGTGTTTCCATTGACTGTGATTACTCCTCGAGGGCCTGGCATCTTGAGCTTAAGGTATGCGTAGTGCGGTACCGCATTGAACTTGACGAATGCGGTTCGTCCGAGCAGTGCGTGATAGCTACTGCGGAATGGGACTATGTCGAAGATTAACTCCTCGCTTCGGAAATTATCCGGAGATCCGAAGACCACTTCAAGTGTGACCGAGCCTGTACAGTTGGCCTCTACACTTGGTATTACGCCTTTAAAGGTCATTTTGGTGGGCCTAATCCTCGAGGGATCTATGCCCATTTTCCACACTGTATCCTGGTAAAGCAGGTTCGGGCTACTTCCGCCGTCCATAAGGACTCTTGTGAGATGAAATCCGTCAATAATTGGGTCTAGAACCAATGCGGCGAATCCACCATGACGGGTGCTAGTGGGATGGTCCCTTCGATCAAAGGTGATTGGGCAGGAGGACCATGGGTTGAACTTTGGGGCGACTGGTTCTATCACATATACGTCCCTTAACGCGCGCTTCTGCTCCCTCTTGGGGATGTGGGTTGCGTATATCATGTTCACCGTCCGCACTTGCGGGGGAAAACCCTTCTGCCCAGTGTTGTTCGGCGGCCGGGGCTCTTCGTCGTCATCGCTATGCGGCCCCTTATCTGTATTTTCGGCATTTAACTTGCCTGCCTGCTTGAACACCCAACAATTCCGGTTGGTGTGATTGGCCAGCTTTTCGGGGTGCCATGTATCTGGCACAAGCGGTCGAGTATTCGGTCCAAACTGGACGGGCCCCTAGGATTTCTTTTAAATGGCTTTTTCCGCTGACCGGATTTATAGCCTCTGTATTCGGCATTAACTGCCGTATCCTCAGCATTGTCGCCGTTAATGCGGCGCTTCTGCTTGTTACGACGCGACCTGCCACTACTGTCCCTGGTATCCGAATTACCATGGTTTTTGGTCATATTGTTGCTACGAGCAAGCCAACTGTCTTCTCCCGCGCAAAAGCGGGTCATGAGTGTCGTGAGTGCTGCCATAGATTTCGGCTTTTCCTGTCCAAGGTGCCGGGGAAGCCACTCGTCATGGATATTGTGCCTGAAGGCTGCTAGGGCCTCTGCGTCCGGACAGTCGACTATTTGGTTTTTCTTTGTTAGGAACCGTGTCCAGAATTGCCTGGCCGATTCTTCTGGCTGCTGAATTACGTGGCTTAGGTCATCGGCGTCTGGTGGTCGCACATAAGTGCCCTGGAAATTGTCGAGGAATGCGGCTTCCAGGTCCACCCAACAACTGATTGATCCTGTTGGCAAGCTGTTAAGCCAATGCCGAGCTGGTCCTTTAAGCTTGAGTGGGAGGTATTTGATGGCGTGGAAATCATCGTCGCGGGCCATGTGGATATGAAGGAGATAATTCTCGATCCATACCGCAAGATCTCTTGTGCCATCATATGATTTTATGATTACGGGTTTGAAACCCTCGGGGATTTGATGATCCATTATTTTGTCTGTGAAGCATAGTGGGTGTGCGGCGCCTCTGTACTGGGCTATATCACGACGTAGCTCCAATGAGCTTTGTCTACCATGTTCGGCCCTGCCGGATTTATGGCCGGAGTGACGGTTACCGTCTCGAGTCGTGGGGTGCCCATGCGATCCGTAGATCTATCTTGTTTGCCTTGCCTTGTCCTCCAACATCTCTCGCAGGTCCGGTGCATTTTCATGTGCCTTGGTACGGGGTGCGGCTTGAGTGGAGGGCCGAGAGGCCTCTCTGTCGCGGCCACGAGGTGGCCGATCGGCCGTATCGAGTGCAGGTGATGCAGGTTTAAGTGCTTCCTCCTCTAGCCGGGGTAGCAACCTGCGCTTTGGGTAGCTCTTGGAGGGGCGTTCGAGTTTATGCTCTTCGGCCGCAAGGACTTCAGTCCATCTGTCGACTAGCAAATCTTGATCAGTTCTAAGCTGTTGCTGTTTTTTCTTGAGGCTTCTTGCCGTGGCCATAAGCCTGCGTTGAAAACACTCTTGCTCGATGGGATCCTCTGGCACGACAAATTCATCGTCGTCGAGGCTTGCCTCGTCTTTGGAGGGAGGCATATAATTATCGTCCTCGACCTCTCTGTCTGTCGCTCTCTCATGAGGGCTGGTTTCTCCATCCTCCTGTGCTAGAGGGGGTTTTCTTAGGCACTCTACGGAGTATTATTATCTCCCGTGCTGGAATCGCCATGTTTGTTTTGGCGGGATTTTGATCGGCGCCGCTGACGCCGGCGCTTAGGCTGTTTCTTCGAGGGGTCATCCTCCGCTGTTCCATCGCCATCTCCTTATTTTGGGGTGTCCACCATGTATATGTTATATGACAAGGTGGCTTTCCAGGGCCTAATAGGCTCTGGTTCTTCATCGTCTCCTTCATCGGCGTCCATATCGTTGATGTCTTCGGAGTCGAAGTCGAGCATGTCGGTTAAATCGTTGACAGTGGCTACAAAGTGGGTGGTGGGTGGGCATTGAATTTCTTCATCGTCCGTACCCCAACCTTGCTGACCGTAGTCCGGCCAGGGCTCTCCTGATAAAGAGAGATACTTCAGTGTCTTCAGAATATCGCCGAAAGGCGAGTGCTGAAAGATGTCCACGGCAGTAAACTCCATGATCGGCACCCGATCGGATTCGATCGGCAGGGGCGCGGAGGGTTCGGTGTCCGGAGCGGAGTCTGGCTCCTTGGAGTCATGAGTCTCGTGGAGTGCGGGGCTGGTGTTTGGCTCGATTGCCGTTGGAATCGCAGCCCCCGAGGTGGCGTCCAACCACCCATCCTTGATTGGCGCAGTTGGCTCCGAATTAAAGGTTGAAGCCAATGTGGGTGCGGCCTCCAGGGCACTGTTTGGCGGCAGAGCTATATCATGCTCGTCATGACAGTGCGGCGCACTCGGCAATGGCTCGAATCCATCGAAGATCAAGTCCCCGCGGATGTCAGTCGTGTAGTTTAAACTTCCAAATCTGACCTGACGGCCAGGGGCATAGCTTTTGATCCGCTCCAGATGGCCAAGTGAATTGGCCCGCAGTGCGAAGCCGGCAATGACAAAGATTTGTCCGGTGAGGAAGGTCTCACCCTGGACTGGATCGCTATTAATGATCGTAGGAGCCATCAAGCCTGACGGCGACGACACAGAGGAACTCTCAATGAAAGCACCAATGTCGGTGTCAAAACCGGCAGATCTCGGGTAGGGGGTCCCGAACTGTGCATCTAGGCCGGATGGTAACAGGAGGCAAGGGACACGAAGTTTTACCCAGGTTCGGGCCCTCTCGATGAGGTAAAACCCTACGTCCTGCTTGATTAATATTGATGATATGGGTAGTACAAGAGTAGATCTACCACGAGATCAGACAGGCTAAACCCTAGAAGCTAGCCTATGGTATGATTGTTGCTGTGTATGTTGTCCTATGGACTAAAACCCTCCGGTTTATATAGACACCGGAGAGGGTTAGGGTTACACAAAGTCGGTTACAATGGTAGGAGATCTGCATATCCGTATCGCCAAGCTTGCCTTCCACGCCAAGGAAAGTCCCTTCCAGACACGGGACGAAGTCTTCAATCTTGTATCTTCATAGTCCAGGAGTCCGGCTGAAGGTATAGTCTGGCCATCCGGACACCCCTAATCCAGGACTCCCTCACATGTCCTCCTCGAGCTCGTTCGCATCGTCGCCAAGACCATAAAGTTCATCAAGCTCCACAAAACCCATAACATGGCAATGGTTTACAAGCCGTCTCCATGAATGTGCACGCTAACGGCAACATGCTAATGAGCCTCTGGTCCAAGAGCAAGCTCCAATCCGCCAAGATTGGCAAGAGCAACAAGATGGTGATGCACTTCGACAAGAGCAACAAAGCCATGAGGAACAAGCCCTTGAATCCCAACAAGCTCTATGAGAATCAACTCAAGCCTTCAATGCGTGAAACCGTCAAGTACGTCTACAAGAAGAGGCCATCCACCATGAGCGTTAAGAAGAAGCCGCTCGTCGTGAAGAGCTTCAAGAGATGAGAAACCGTGCAAGAATTCCACGTCCTCAATGTCGAGCTAACCAAGCGGAGCACGAGGGGCAAGCGGCTCAAGATCCTCCTCCACGGGAAGAGCATCCTCAACATCACCATCAATCCCAATACAATGAAGAGCACCACTAAGGCAAGCTCAAGTTCACCATGCCTAAGTTCTCCGGAAGGAACGACCCCAAAGAGTAGGGCATTGAAGGTTGACAAGATCTTTCGGTTGCACAACTATGAGGAAGAGAAGAAGATCGCCAGCATCTCTTGAGTTCCAAGACTATGTCTGTCAGGACCCCGACTCAATGCCACATCGATCTAGCATGTAACACCTCATATCACTTTGCGGCCTCACGCACGGTATTCCCACGGGTGTCACCTTACCTTTGCCCGGGACCGTTTGCGTCTGTTGGCACACGTATATGATAGTGTCGCTAGCATCCATATGATAAGGAGCCCGGGCTGACATGGCTAGTCGTAAACCCAAAGTGGCACAAACTTACAGGGACAGGCATCCATGACCCAGCATCGAACGTGTCGGTCATCAGCGAGTGAATCCAGGCTGTAGCACTGGGCTAGCAGGACTCTGGTGAACCGGGCTGCAGCGGGCTAACAGGACTCCGGTATTCATCGCGTGACATTTCCCCGAAGGGACAGACACAGGAACGAAGAAGGACACATGCCGGCCATCCTAAGTGTTCCGGAGCAGTAGCAAGCTACCATGGCTCGGTGGAAACACTAGGAGACATTTCCCGGTAAGAGAGGCTACTAAGGATAAACAACTAGATAGTCAGATCCCACACATACCAAGCATTTCAATAACATACACACAATATGCTCAATATGTGCAAACACAACATGGCATCACAACATGACTCTACGACTCAAGTATTTATTCATTAGGCTCCGAGGAGCGAGATATTACAAACATAGGTCTCATGACCCAACATTCAGAGCATACAAGTCAAAGCACAAGCGGAAGCTATCATGTCTGGGTACAGACATCTATAAATGAAAAAGGCTGAGAAGCCTGACTATCTACCAGATCCTGCCGAGGGCACAAGATCGTAGCTGAGGTAACAAGCTAAACGTCGAAGTCCACGTGGAACTACTAGTGAGACTGAAGTCTCTCTGCAAAAACATAAATTAAGCAACGTGAGTACAAATGTACCCAGCAAGACTTACATCAGAACTATCTACAAATGCATCATTATCAACAAAGGGGATGGTGGAGTTTGACTGCAGCAAGCCAGCTTTGACTCGGTGGCTATCCTGAACTACGACTGCAAGTAACTCTTTTGAGGTGGCGCACACGAGTCCACATATTCACCATATCAATACACCACTATGGATCCGCTCCCGTCTCCCTACGAGAACGCCATCCATAGCACTCACGCTTATCTTGCGTATTTTAGAGTATCCACTTTCACTTGTCTATGAACTATGCAAGGGGTCCAAGTTTCCATATCCAAGGAATCCGGCTATTCGAATAGATAATGATAACCCTGCAGGGGTGTACTTCTTCACACACGCTCTCGCCACTTACCGCCCTATACACGTCATGTACCTCGGCAACCTTCAAGCGGAAGCCGGGCGAGGGAGTCGGCCACGACCTGACTAACCGAACAAGTCTCTAGTCCAGGTTTATCGCCTATTCGGGTTCCATCCGCAAGGAGATCCGGCCGGGGTGTCTCTTACGGCCCCAAATGATGTGTGCAGGGTTCCCAAGCCCACCTCGACGGGTGGATCTATGCTTGGTACACCATGCCACTGTGCCTAGTCTGTCCCAAGCCCACCTGTACCGGGTGCCACTTGGTAGACTACTAACACTATCTACAAACACCAGAAACTAGTTGCAACTCCTGGACAGAGATCATGTTGATTAATAAGTCGAGAGGGGTCGAGTTACCGGAACCCAATGTGTGGTAGTAACTGGTCATGGATCACAAACACAGAACTCAGTTCCTGAGGACGGCTGCAATGAGACAACCCACCATGTACTCCTACATGGCCTCTCACCGCTACCTTTACCAAATCGTGTTCACACACTTAGCTCACACACAGTAGGACATGTTCACACGCCTCTGATTCATCCCCGATGAATCAGACCTGACTCAACTCTAAGCAATAGCAGGCATGACAAACAAACATGAATGAGTAGGCACAACAGGGCTCAAACAACTCCTACTCATGCTAGTGGGTTTCATCTATTTACTGTGGAATGACAGGTCATGCAAAGGATAAAGGGGTTCAGCTACCGCAGCAAGTAACAGTTGAATCGGTGTTGTCCTAATGCAGTAAAAGAGAGCAGGAGCGAGAGAGTGGGATTTTATCGGAATGAACAAGGGGGTTTTGCTTGCCTCGCACTTCTGAAGATAATATAGCTCCTCATCGGTGTCATCGATCACATCGTCGGTATCACGTCTATCGAAAGGGGGCAATCACCGGCAACTGAGGAAAAACACAATCAAATGCAATGCACAATATGATGCATGAATGTGACATGGCAATATGCTGTGTTTTGTGCTAATGCAACTAGAACCAGTTTAAATGAAGTTGGTTTGAATCCAAGATTCAAACTCAAACTCCATATGTGGATATGTAAATGCCATTAATATGATTTGTGCTAAACAACATCTATAAGTTGTTCTAACATGCATGAAAATGGTACAGATGGATTCCTTGAATTTTTCTGATAATTTTTCATATATAAATTATTTAATTTGGAGTTACGGTTGAATTTCTATGAATTTTAGAAGTTTAGGGCATTTTCTGAAAATATTAAATCATTTAAGATTTATTTAAATTCCAGAAAGGAATTATTGCGTCAGCATGACGTCAGCAGGTCAACGGGTGCCGTCCAGGTCAAACTGACCTGTGGGCCCTGCATGTCAGTGTCTAGACTAACTAACTAATTAAAATTAACCCTAACTAACTTGGTTAGCCGGGCGGGGCCCGCATGTCAGTGTAATTAGTCTAACTAATTTTTAGTTAACACTAATCCTAACCTAATTAACAGGCCGGCCCCACCTGTCATGGACACAGGGGGGGTCTCGCCATGGTCAACGTGGGTCAAACCCACCGGCGGCTTGACGCCGGCGAGGCCAGCCGCGGTGGCGAGCCTCGGGTTTTGCCCACAGGGCTCAGTTTGGCGCGCGGAGCACAGCTTCGCGATGCGGACGCTCGTCCGCATCCAACTGTGGTGGTGGCGCGGCCGGGAAGTGGCCGGAGTGGTGCCGGCGACGAGCTCGGTGGCGGCCGAAGCTCGGGTGCAAGTGGGGATGGGGCTGCGGTGTGCAAACAAGCGCGGCGAAGTGCCACGGAGGCTCTACGCGATGCGGGGAGCGCGTTGGGTGCATGCCCGGGACCAAATGGGGCTACTGCGAGGCGTGGGGTGGCTGGTAGGCGTGGCTACGGCGAGCGGCGGCGACGAGCTCCGTTCGGTCGCAGGAGGGAGAGGGAGCAGAGGGGGATAGGGACGGAGGGAGAGACACGGGAGAGTGAGAGAGGGTCGAGGGCGAGTGCGTGGCGCTCGGGAGACGTCCAGGGGGAGGAGGAGGCAGCCAGGCAGGGAGGAGGTGGCCGGGGCGCGTGGCCGCGCGCGCCGGGCGCGTGCCCGTCCTTCTGGCAGAGGAGGAAGGCGACAGGGGGGTAGCGGTGGCGGGCTGGGCCGATTCTGCTGGGCCACCAGGTGGGTGGGCCTCAGGTAAGCGTCAGGTAAGTTTTCTCTGCTCTGTCTTTTACTTATTGTTTTCTATTTTTTTTCTGCAGCTTTGTGGCTTTATTAAAAATACTAAATCAATCCCAAAAATCATGCAACTGCTCATGACCACCGTTAGAAATATATTCTACAGTAAACATTTTAGTTTGGGATTATTTGAGCATTTAGAATATTTTATAGTATTTAAATGCCCAAATGCAAATAAGTAATGATTTAAATTCAAAGTCCCAAAAATAAATCCTTTTAAAATGTTCATTATTTTTGGTTTGGATCAAAACCCTTGCCAAAAATATTAAACATCTAAGGAGAGCATTTTGGAGCAATGAATGAGATTTTAGGGTTTTTGCCCTTCTTTTATTTAGGGTTTTTGAGGCTTCCAAAATTCCTCAGTTTAGGTTTCAAAAATTTAAACGTGATGCACACATGGAAGCAAGCATAGATCAGGCCAGAACTAGGGATGTGACAACTCACCCCCACTAAACAAAAATCTCGTCCCGAGATTCAAGTGTAGGGTAAGATGATGGGGAACGCAAACTAGCACAATCTTCACGATCCAGGTTGCACTTCATAGGAACGTTGATTCGATCACCATCATTGTCTTGAAGTCTTGCTCTGAGAATTCTTGTCAACATGACATGGAGGGAAGAAGGAGACTCTAGAAGGGTCGATCTTCTCGAAGATCGAACAATTCAGGATTAACTCACGGAATGAGACATAGCAACCTCTCTCGAGCTGAGACACTAAACATACATCCATGGGAATGGAGTGAAGCAGATGACGAAGGTTCACTAGGTAGACAACAATTCCACACCTAAGAAGGTGGTAAACGATTGTCAACATAGCGAGGAGTTGAGTTGCCATGATACCACGACGAAACATCCTGGAGGAGGGTGATTCGTAGATTATTACCTTAAGTGGCAAAAAGAATTACCTTTGATATAGAGATCATTGAGACTCTCTATATCAGCCTAAGGCAAATCACAGCAATCGATTGGCGGGGGTCGGTAGAATGGCATACTCGGACTTGGATGATGTGGATTACCTTGTTGAAGACAACGCAATGGATGATTTTTGCTTATCACCGGAAATGGAAGAGACCCATGGTAGAATGGCACATTGGCGGTGCAAGCTGGGAACAAAATGCAAATGCTGGGAATGATTCTGGTAACTGGGGAAGAACCCAGCAATAGAGAGTGAATTCACTGTTTGAAAAGGTCATAGCATTGCCGAGGAAACTGAGAGCACTATACAGTTAATGCCAACGATCAAACCTAGCACTTGCGCGTGCTCTCAAGAACTTGAGCATTTCCATAATCATCAAGGTTTTACCAACATCCGTGTCAAGGATCCTGGCAACACAACTTACTACCATGATGAAAGATGATGGATGATGCAGATGCAAAGGAAGATAACATTTTCTCAGATTTCACCCTTGGCGGGGCCAAGGAAATAAAATCTGGATGATCGACCGAGAGACATTTAGCACTCCACCTCTAATGTTCTCCTTGATGTGCTAGTGTATCCCATCCCATGGTTTGGTATCTAGAACATCAAGTAAAAGGTCGGACTTCGGAACACAAAAATCATAAGGCACAACTAGGGAGTAAATCCTACGAAGTCCTTATGGGAAGGTGGCCAACTTCCTTAATCAAGATACTACAATAATAGGTCTTCCGGCTAGGTGGGTTGGCCATGACATCCACTTTATCGGTTATAGAGAGACCATTATTATAGTTCTTGGGAAATGTTCCAACCATCATATCTGCCTGAGATTCAGATCTGGTTGGTGTCAGAATAATCCAGACTCATCGAGCCTAGAAAGAAAAATGAAAGTTTGCAACACCAATCGACGAGATGACGTTGCGAGATTCTCGGGAAATGAACTACATAGCAAGCTCCAAAACATGAGCTGGTTCTGCTACACACGTGTGAACACGCTGTCCCAGACGAGCATGACCACATGGTAGTCTTATAATAAAACACTACCGAGTTCTGGTTGGAACCATCATCGAGGATATCAAAGTCCTTGTGCACTTATCGATGAACTTCTTATCCTTGAGCAAACCAATCAGTGGCTTGGTGTGCTAGGGAATACATATGGAATGAAGATGATCAGTCTATCAGGCCATAGAATACTCTGCACGTGCATGACTGACTTGGGATGATTCCAGAGGAGCAAAACAAACTTTCTCGAATTCACGACGGCAACTTACATCAAATGCACGTGAATCAAAGGAAGTCACTTCTTTAATCCAACATACACTTCATAAACGGGGCATGAAGAAAATGCTTACACAAGTTTCCAACACTAGCTTAACGTTCAACAAAATCATGGAGGAGATAAGGATGTTGTCAATGGGCTCAACAACAATTCATCCGGGTTCCCTTTTTAAAAGGAATTCCATAGTTAAGTGAACACGGTGATAGTATTGGTCAGACCAAAGAATATAATGGTGTATGCTCGAGGAAAACCACGAGTAAGACAACATTACGAGCATCGTTGGTTCTGACTTGATTTGATGATAGCCCACACTCAAATCAAAGGATTGATAAGACAACAGGTCCAGCAACTGATCACAGGGACCAATCGATGAAGATATCATCTTTCTTCAACACACACACACACACACACAAAAAGATATCCCTTAACATGAACTAAGTCGGACAAGCTTTTATCTTCCAACTCTCCAAGTTGTTGTCTAGCTTAACCAACTAGCTCAGGGATATCTAACACTGATTTTTGGGGAAGGGGTGGTTTACAAGAAACCAACTTGATCACAAGCTCAACATAGCGGTCAGGTGACGACCTGGTGATACTACCGAGAAGATATTCGGAAAATCACGAACCACCGATATGCTACTAAACTCGAGAACAATCTTGCTTTTTAGGGCAAGACGATATGATCAAAAGAGCGAGGGACCGATAATATCCCAACTCATTGATTGAAGAGTGCACCAGGAAATAAGGACTAGGTAGCACAATCAGTCTTAGAATGATGATTCAAGAACCAACACACTAAGAATGAAATTATTGTCCTTTAACTACCAAGCAACGAGGTTGCTAGGAGTATTGATTTCACACATCACAATTCATTTGTCGGTATTCCGGTTGCATCAACACGAAGACCGAGGAATGACTAATGATGGTGAGAAGTATCACTACGTCAAAATTCATGAGAGTTGGTGTAGTTCTCATGACAATTCTGACATAAAGGGGGTAATACTCCAAGGTAGAACAAAACCAAAAGCTGGATTGACATTTGGTCTGCAGAATACAACTGCTTTGACCCAATCCTAGATATGGATGAGGTACTGGAGTTTGTTTCTCCTAGTCATTCAGGACAGAATGGCTTGACGGACCACAAGAGTAATAGGCATCGATAAACGAATGCACGCATACTCTTGACTATCAATTGACAGACGAGGGTCAGAATACAACTAAGGAGGAACAACTCGAGGAACATATAACTTTCTGAGTTGTGGATGCATAGATTAGTATGTCGAGCGAAGTTCAACATAATCCTTCCGGATAACCCATGCAGAAAGGTAGAACTGGCAGAGCCACAATATATAATGGAGAACTCATCAAGAGCACTCTGGTTGTGATTGTTCAGTTCAACGAGGAACTTCTGCCATAAGTAGTTCATGGTATTTGGAAGAAAAGATACCACGGACTTCAAGGACTATCGCAAAGGTTACTAATAACCTACGGGAGCTAGCAATTACTATCAACATGAAGTAAGTAGGGTGAATCTCGGGTTCAAGAACCCAGGAATAGAATACCTACTCCTAAGTAGCATCACGGAATGCTTTCGAGAATAAAGGCCAGAATCATCACACTAGGACACAAATCATGGCTAGACCACTAGATAATCCCCTGAGACACCTAGGGTCATAATAATAACTCCAACATAAATGTCAAGGCAATGGAATACCTCAACTCAACAATTAGTGTGATTGAGCTGGCATAAAGGAACATCGAAACCAGGGGGAAAGAATTTTGCAAATGCATCAGACTATTTAGAAACCTGGGGTGACTCGGACAGCATAACGGCTGTAAATGCTCAGAAAAGATTTGAGACATTCACAAAAATGGTGGCATAACCACTCAGAAGCACAATATCAAGGTTTCGAGATCAACAATTAACATACGGAAGTAGTAGAAAGTGAACTCAAGCTTAAATCCAGCAATCTTATAAGTCTACGGATTAGTAACATGTGATCCTGATAGAGAGAAGAGATAGCCTAGTTCTTAGTCCCCGTAGAAGAGAAGAGGATGACTCAGATCAGAGGGCCATGAGGTATAAGGAGTAAAAGAGCCTTACGTACCATCCCACAATCAATTCCCTTATATAACTAAAGAATTTCTAGACTCAACTTCGACCTGTTTGGCTTGGTAATCCTACAGGCAGTCAAGCTCTGATACCAGCGCTGTCAGGAGCCCGACTCAATGCCACATCGATCTAGCATGTAACACCTCATATCACTTTGCGGCCTCATGCACGGTATTCCCATGGGTGTTGCCTTACCTTTGCCCGGGCCCGTTTGCGTCTGTTGGCACACGTATATGATAGTGTCGCTAGCATCCATATGATAAGGAGCCCGGGCTGACATGGCTAGTCGTAAACCCAAAGTGGCACAAACTTACAGGGACAGGCATCCATGACCCAGCATCGAACGTGTCGGTCATCAGCGAGTGAATCCAGGCTGTAGCACTGGGCTAGCAGGACTCTGGTGAACCGGGCTGCAGCGGGCTAACAGGACTCCGGTATTCATCGCGTGACATTTCCCCGAAGGGACAGACACAGGAATGAAGAAGGACACATGCCGGCCAGCCTAAGTGTTCCGGAGCAGTAGCAAGCTACCATGGCTCGGTGGAAACACTAGGAGACATTTCCCAGTAAGAGAGGCTACTAAGGATAAACAACTAGATAGTCAGATCCCACACATACCAAGCATTTCAATAACATACACACAATATGCTCGATATGTGCAAACACAACATGGCATCACAACATGACTCTACGACTCAAGTATTTATTCATTAGGCTCCGAGGAGCGAGATATTACAAACATAGGTCTCATGACCCAACATTCAGAGCATACAAGTCAAAGCACAAGCGGAAGCTATCATGTCTGGGTACAGACATCTATAAATGAAAAAGGCTGAGAAGCCTGACTATCTACCAGATCCTGCCGAGGGCACAAGATCGTAGCTGAGGTAACAAGCTAAACGTCGAAGTCCACGTGGAACTACTAGTGAGACTGAAGTCTCTCTGCAAAAACATAAATTAAGCAACGTGAGTACAAATGTACCCAGCAAGACTTACATCAGAACTATCTACAAATGCATCATTATCAACAAAGGGGATGGTGGAGTTTGACTGCAGCAAGCCAGCTTTGACTCGGTGGCTATCCTGAACTACGACTGCAAGTAACTCTTTTGAGGTGGCGCACACGAGTCCACATATTCACCATATCAATACACCACTATGGATCCGCTCCCTTCTCCCTACGAGAACGCCATCCATAGCACTCACGCTTATCTTGCGTATTTTAGAGTATCCACTTTCACTTGTCTATGAACTATGCAAGGGGTCCAAGTTTCCATATCCGAGGAATCCGGCTATTCGAATAGATAATGATAACCCTGCAGGGGTGTACTTCTTCACACACGCTCTCGCCACTTACCGCCCTGTACACGTCATGTACCTCGGCAACCTTCAAGCGGAAGCCGGGCGAGGGAGTCGGCCACGACCTGACTAACCGAACAAGTCTCTAGTCCGGGTTTATCGCCTATTCGGGTTCCATCCGCAAGGAGATCCGGCCGGGGTGTCTCTTATGGCCCCAAACGATGTGTGCAGGGTTCCCAAGCCCACCTCGACGGGTGGATCTACGCTTGGTACACCGTGCCACTGTGCCTAGTCTGTCCCAAGCCCACCTGTACCGGGTGCCACTTGGTAGACTACTAACACTATCTACAAACACCAGAAACTAGTTGCAACTCCTGGACAGAGATCATGTTGATTAATAAGTCGAGAGGGGTCGAGTTACCGGAACCCAATGTGTGGTAGTAACTGGTCATGGATCACAAACACAGAACTCAGTTCCTGAGGACGGCTGCAATGAGACAACCCACCATGTACTCCTACATGGCCTCTCACCGCTACCTTTACCAAATCGTGTTCACACACTTAGCTCACACACAGTAGGACATGTTCACATGCCTCTGATTCATCCCCGATGAATCAGACCTGACTCAACTCTAAGCAATAGCAGGCATGACAAACAAACATGAATGAGTAGGCACAACAGGGCTCAAACAACTCCTACTCATGCTAGTGGGTTTCATCTATATATTGTGGAATGACAGGTCATGCAAAGGATAAAGGGGTTCAGCTACCGCAGCAAGTAACAGTTGAATCGGTGTTGTCCTAATGCAGTAAAAGAGAGCAGGAGCAAGAGAGTGGGATTTTATCGGAATGAACAAGGGGGTTTTGCTTGCCTGGCACTTCTGAAGATAATATAGCTCCTCATCGGTGTCATCGATCACATCATCGGTATCACGTCTATCGAAAGGGGGCAATCACCGGCAACTGAGGAAAAACACAATCAAATGCAATGCACAATATGATGCATGAATGTGACATGGCAATATGCTGTGTTTTGTGCTAATGCAACTAGAACTAGTTTAAATGAAGTTGGTTTCAATCCAAGATTCAAACTCAAACTCCATATGTGGATATGTAAATGCCATTAATATGATTTGTGCTAAACAGCATCTATAAGTTGTTCTAACATGCATGAAAATGGTACAGATGGATTCCTTGAATTTTTCTGATAATTTTTCATATATAAATTATTTAATTTGTAGTTACGGTTGAATTTCTATGAATTTTAGAAGCTTAGGGCATTTTCTGAAAATATTAAATCATTTAAGATTTATTTAAATTCCAGAAAGGAATTATTGCGTCAGCATGACGTTGGCATGACGTCAGCAGGTCAACGGGCACCGTCCATGTCAAACTGACCTGTGGGCCCTGCATGTCAGTGTCTAGACTAACTAAACTAATTAAAATTAACCCTAACTAACTTGGTTAGCTGGGCAGGGCCCGCATGTCAGTGTAATTAGTCTAACTAATTTTTAGTTAACACTAATCCTAACCTAATTAACAGGCCGGCCCCACCTGTCATGGACACAGGGGGGGGGGGTCCCGCCGTGGTCAACGTGGGTCAAACCCACCGGCGGCTTGACGCCGGCGAGGCCAGCCGCGGTGGTGAGCCTCGGGTTTTGCCCACAGGGCTCGGTTTGGCGCGCGGAGCACAGCTTCGGGATGCGAACGCTCGTCCGCATCCAACTGTGGTGGTGGCGCGGCTGGGACGTGGCCGGAGTGGTGCCGGCGACGAGCTCGGCGGCGGCCGAAGCTCGGGTGCAAGTGGGGATGGGGCTGCGGTGCGCAAACAAGCGCGGCGAAGTGCCACGGAGGCTCTACGCGACGCGGGGAGCGCGTTGGGCGCATGCCCGGGACCAAATGGTCACCGGAGCATCACCAGCGACGAGTGCGGGTGGCGGCGAAGGTTCGGCCATGGTGGAGACGACAGCTAGAGGGCGAGCGCGACTAAGCGGGGAGGGGGAAACGACGGAGGAGCTCACGTGGATCCCGAAGAGATGGACGGCGAGCTCGGTGAAGGCCGAACGGCGACGAATTTGACGACGGCGATCCTCGGTGGCCGAGGAGGGGAACGGCGGAGCTAGTGGCATCCAGGGGCTTCCGGCGCCTTTCGTCTGGGTGAGGATGAAGAGGGAGACGAGGCGGAGCTTTCCGGAGTGTCTGCGAGGCGTGGGGTGGCCGGTAGGCGTGGCTACGGCGAGCGGCGGCGACGAGCTCCGTTCGGTCGTGGGAGGGAGAGGGAGCAGAGGGGGATAGGGACGGAGGGGAGACACGGGAGAGTGAGAGAGGGTCGAGGGCGAGTGTGTGGCGCTCGGGAGACGTCCAGGGGGAGGAGGAGGCAGCCAGGCAGGGAGGAGGTGGCCGGGGCGCGTGGCCGCGCGCGCCGGGCGCGTGCCCGTCCTTCTGGCAGAGGAGGAAGGCGACAGGGGGGGTAGCGGTGGCGGGCTGGGCCGATTCTGCTGGGCCACCAGGTGGGTGGGCCTCAGGTAAGCGTCAGGTAAGTTTTCTCTGCTCTGTCTTTTACTTATTGTTTTCTATTTTTTTTCTGCAGCTTTGTGGCTTTATTAAAAATACTAAATCAATCCCAAAAATCATGCAACTGCTCATGACCACCGTTAGAAATATATTCTACAGTAAACATTTCAGTTTGTGATTATTTGAGCATTTAGAATATTTTATAGTATTTAAATGCCCAAACGCAAATAAGTAATGATTTAAATTCAAAGTCCCAAAAATAAATCCTTTTAAAATGTTCATTATTTTTGGTTTGGATCAAAACCCTTGCCAAAAATATTAAACATCTAAGGAGAGCATTTTGGAGCAATGAATGAGATTTTAGGGTTTTTGCCCTTCTTTTATTTAGGGTTTTTGAGGCTTCCAAAATTCCTCAGTTCAGGTTTCAAAAATTTAAACATGATGCACACATGGAAGCAAGCATAGATCAGGCCAGAACTAGGGATGTGACAATGTCCTCATTTGGTGGGAGCAAGTCTTTGAGAGCCGAGAGACAAGGGGTGAATGTAACGCCCACGATGCGGCTATATCTCCCACGTGTCGGAGCACGAATTAGAGGCATAACCGCATTGTAGGCAATGTCGCAAGAGGGGTAATCTTTACACATCCCATGTACTGAATAAGAAAGTGGTACATAGTTGTCTTAAAATCGCCACTTCAAAAAATTCATAAATATAACATTACAATCATCCAGATACAATCAAGGTCCGACTACGGCACCAAAATAAAGACAACCCCAAATGCATAAGATCCCCGATCGCCCCAACTAGGCTCCACTACTAATCAGCTGGAAAGGAAACGTAGTATCGTCCTGAGTCCTCATCGAACTCCCACTTGAGCTCAGTCGCATCCCCTGGAACGGTATCATCGGCACCTGCATCTGGTTTTTGAAGTAGTCTGTGAGCCACGGGGACTCAGCAATCTCACACCCTCGTGGTCAAGACTATTCAAGCTTATGGGTAGGTAAAAGGTATGAGGTGCAGCTGCAGCAAGCACTAGCATATATGGTGGCTAACATACGCAAATGTGAGCGAGAAGAGAAAGGCAAAGCACGTTTGAGAATCTATGATCAGGAAGTGATCCTAGAACTACTTACGTTCAAGCATAACTCGAGACTGTGTTCTCTTCCCGGACTCCGCCGAAAAGATACCATCACGGCTACACACGCTGTCGATTCATTTTAATTAAGTTAAGTTTCAGGTTCTCTACAATCGGACATTAACAAATTCCCATCTTCCCATAACCATGGGCACGGCTTCCGACAGTTCAAATTCCTGCAGGGGTGTCCCAACTTAGCCCATCACAAGCTCTCACGGTTAACGAAGGATATTCCCTCTCCCAGGATGGGCGAATCAGACTCGGAATCCCGGTTACAAGACATCTCGACAATGGTAAAACAAGACCAGCAAAGCTGCCCGAATGTGCCGACAAATCCCGATAGGAGCTGCACATATCTCGTTCTCAGGGCACACTGGATGAGCGCTCCGTACAACAAAAACCAAACCTAGAGTTTCCCCGAGGGGGCACTGCAAAGGGCTCTAGTTTGGACCAATGCTTAGAGGAGCACTGGCCCGGGGGGTTTAAAATAAAGATGACCCTTGAGTCCGCGAAACCCAAGGGAAAAAGTGTCACATCCCTAGCTCCTGGTGCTGCCTAGTGTTTGCATCTTGCTTGCATCATGTTTAACATTCATGGAAATTTGAAATGGGGATGTTCAAACCCTAGCATCAAAAGAACTCAAATAGGTTCAACCAAAATATTTTCAATGAACTCAAAATATCCTTATAAAATGTTCATGATTTATGGAAAAAGGTGAAAGCCTCTACCAAAGATGATGCATATTTTTCGAGGACATTTTGGTCAATGAATTAAATCATTATGGTACTTGAGTTGGAGTTTAAAATTTACCATTAAATATTGGTTGCTCCAACTATTCTGAAATTTGTTTTGTGGTTTGAAAATAATTCAAATATTCCTCACAAAAAATTACAGAATTAACCAAAGTGTTTTGGTTAGTATTTTATTCGCAAAACATAAAGCAGAAATACAAGACAGAAAAGAATTAGATAAACAGGGGGAGAGAGTACGAACTTACCTGCAGCCCACCTAGCCGGCCGTTACTGTGCAGCCCAGCAGCCCACCTCCCCTACCAGTTGTCTTCCTCCTCTCGCCAGAAGGCTGAGGGGAAGCAATGCACGGCGCTCGCGCGCGCCGGCACGCAGCTGCTTGCCTGGCCCTCCCTCGCCAGCGCAATGAGGCAGGCACACTCCGCGTGGCCTCCTGGATCCTGCCGACCCCCTCGTTCACTTTCCCCCTTGCCTCCCTCTCGTTCCTCCCCATGACCGAGCCGGCCATGAGCGCACCGCTGCCGTTTCCGTAGCCACCGATGTCCCCGCGCCCCTTCTCCCTCTCTGGAAGCTCCGCCATGACCTGCTCGTCGTCTCCGCCGGGCCACGCTTCACCAGACGCATTGCAACACCGACTACGCCGTCGTCCTCGTCCTCTGCATCCGACCACCGCCGTCATCGATTCACCGGCCATAGGACATCCCCGAGTAAGCTGAGCCCCTCTTCGTGATTACCATGAGCTTCACCGTCGTTTCCCCTTAACCCAGTGACCTAGCGCTCGCTGTAGCCGTCGTTTTCATCGGCGCCCGAACTCCAGCCGCCGCCTACCTCGCTGCTGCCGTAACCACAGACCACCGCAGCCCCTTCTGCTTACTCCATCAGATGTGTTGCGCCGCCACCTTGCCGTAGCCGCAAACCCCGTGTGAAGCGGTGCTTTGTAGCGCCGCCCCGAGCAACTCCGGCGAGTCCCCGCCGTTGCTGTGGTCGTCGGCGTCAACTGCTGACGTGGCGCCAGTTTAATTAGCACTAATGACCCTACTAAACACCCCTAGAGCCACTGCCATGTGGGTCCCTGTACCTATTTAGGTTAATTTGATTTCTGTTTAGATTAGTTCATAACCCATCGGGACCGACACGTCAGCATTGACTTTGCTGACGTGGACGTTGACCGGTCCCACCTGTCAGCGACACTAACCAACCCTGTGTCATTAACGTGTGGACCCCACACGTCAGGTTTGACCTGGACCTGGCGTGTTGACCTGCTGATGTCATGCCGACGCAATAAGCTATTTTCTGGATCTAATTTAATTCAGGAAATTCCAAAAAATAACCAAAACTTCTAAAATTCATAGAAAATTAATCGTAGCTCAGAATGAAATAAATTATATATGAAAAGTGATAAGAAAAATCCAATCTATCCATATGTACCATTTTCATGCATGTTTGAGCAACTTAACCTCACTGTTTAGCCCAAAACATGATAATGCACTATTTGAATTCACAGTTTGAATTTGAATTTGAACCTTGAGTTCAAATCAACCCAAACCTTTCTGTTAGTAGTTGCATTAGCTCAAATCACAACATATTGTCATGTCATGATCATGCATCATATTGTGCATTGCATTGATTGTGCTCTTCCTTGTTTGCCGGTAATTGTCCCCTCTCAGTAGACGCTGCTCCGACGCTGTGATCATTGACACTGATGAAGACTCAATGTTATCTTCAGAAGTGCCAGGCAAGCAAAACCCCCTTGTTCATTCCGATACAATCCCACTCTCTCACTCCTGCTCTCTTTTACTGCATTAGGACAACAATGTCTCAACTGTTACATGTTGCGGTAGCTGAACCCCTTTCCTCTGCATGACCTGCCATTGCCACAGTAAAAATATGAAACCCACTAGCATGAGTAGGAGTTGTTTGAGCCCTGATGTGCCTGCTCATTCATGTTTGTTTGTCATGCCTGCTACTGTTTGAGTTGAGTCAGGTCTGATTCATCGGGGATGAATTGGAATGTGGTGAACATGTCCTACTGTTGAGAGCTAAGTGTGTGAACACGATTTGGTAAAGGTAGCGGTGAGAGGCCATGTAGGAGTACATGGTGGGTTGTCTCATTGTAGCCGTCCTCAGGAACTGAGTTCTGTGTTTGTGATCCATGAACAATTACTACCACACATTGGGCTCCGGGCACTCCAAGCTCTCTCGACTTATTAATCAACTCGATCTCTGTCTAGGAGTTGCAACTAGTTTCTGGTGTTTGTAGGTAGTGTTAGTAGTCTACCAAGTGGCACCCGGTACAGGTGGGCTTGGGACAGACTAGGTGCAGTGGCACGGTGTACCAAGTGGCACCCGGATGGTGGGCTTGGGAACCCTGCTCACATTGTTTGGGGCCGTGTGCGACACCCCGGCCGGATCTCCTTGTGGATGGAACCCAAATAGGCGATAAACCTGGACTAGAGACTTGTTGGTTAGTCAGGTCGTGGCTGACTCCCTCGCCTGGCTTCCTCTTGAAGGTTGCCGAGATACACGATGTGTACATGGTGGTAAGTGGCGAGAGCGTGTGTGAAGAAGTACACCCCTGCAGGGTTATCATTATCTATTCGAATAGCCGGATTCCTCGGATATGGAAACTTGGACCCCTTGCATAGTTCATAGACAAGTGAAAGTGGATACTCTAAAATGCGCAAGATAAGTGTGAGTGCTATGGATGGCGTTCTCCCAAGGAGACGGGAGCGGATCCATAGTGGTGTATTGGTATGGTGAATTTGTGGACTCGTGTGCGCCACCTCAAAAGAGTTACTTGCAGTCGTAGTTCAGTTTAGCCACTGAGTCAAAGCTGGCTTGCTGTAGTCAAACTCCACCACCTCTTTGTTGATACCGATGCATATGTAGTTAGTTCTGATGTAAGTCTTGCTGGGTACATTTGTACTCACGTTTTCCTATTCTATGTTTTGCAGAGAGACTTCAGTCTCGCTAGTGGTTCCGCGTGGACTTCGACGTTTAGCTTGTTACCTCAGCTACGATCTTGAATCCTTGGGAGGGTCTTGTAGATAATCAGGCTTCTCAGCCTTTTTCATTTGTTGATGTCTGTACTCAGACATGTTAAGTTTCCGCATGTGCTTGTATGCTCTGTATGTGGGGTCATGAGACCCATGCTTGTAATATCTCGCTCCTCGGAGCCTAATGATTAAATACTCTGAGTCGTAGAGTCTTGTTGTGATGCCATGTTGTATTGCACATATTGAGCATATTGTGTGTATGATTGAAATGCTTGGTATGTGTGGGATCCAACAACCTAGTTGTTTATCCTTGGTAGCCTCTCTTATGGGGAAATGTAGTCTTGTGCTTCCATGAGCCATAGTAGTCCGCTACAGCCCGGTTCACCGGAGTCCTGCTAGCCCAGCACTACTGCTCCGAAACACTTGACTGGCCGGCATGTGATTCACTTTGTTCCTGTGTCTGTCCCTTCGGGGAAATGTCACGTGGTGACATCCGGAGTCCTGCCTAGCCTGCTACAACCCAGGTAGCCGGAGTCGTGTTAGCCCAGTGCTATAGGCCGGATTCACATGCTGCTGACCGACATGCTCGATGTTGATTCATGTATGCCTGTTCCCGTAAGTTAGTGCCACTTTGGGTTCACGACTAGTCATGTCGGCCCGGGTTCTCTGTCATATGGATGCTAGCGACACTATCATATACGTGAGTCAAAAGGCACAAACGGTCTCAGGCCCTGGTAAGGCAACACCCGTGGGAATACCATGCGTGTGGCCGCAAAGTGATATGAGGTGTTACAGGCTAGATGGGTGTGACTTAGAATCGGGGTCCTGACAGCTTTGGTATCAGAGCCTGACTTCCTGTAGGATTACCAAGCCATACTGGTCGAAGTTGAGTCTAGAAATGCTTTAGTTATATAAGGGAATTGATTGTGGAAGGGAACGTAAGGCTCTTTTACTCCTTTACCCTATGGCCTTCTGACCTGAGTCATCCTCTTCCTTTCTATGGGGATTAAGAACTAGGCCTTCTCATCTATCTATCAGGATGATGAGTTACTATGATAGAGACTTATAGGATTGATGGATTTGAGCCTCAGTTCAGTTCCTACTACTTCCATATGTTCATAGCTGGCCTCAGAACCTTGATATTGTGATGTTGAGTGGTTATGCCACCATTTTTGCAGGATGTATCAAATCATTTTGAGCATTTACAGCCATTATGTTGTCCGAGTCATCCCAGGTTTCTAAACTGTCTGATGCATCTGCAAATCCCTTCCTCCCATTCCTGACGTCCTCTTGGGCCAGATTAAGCACACTAATCGGTGAATTGAGGTACTCTATTTCCTCGACATATATGTTGGAGTTGTTATTATGACACTAGGGTATCTTAGAGTTAGTAATCTAACCATGTTTGGTGTTCCCAGTGTGATGATTCTGGACACCATTCTCGAAAGCATATCATGATGTTATTGTGTTAGTAGGTATTCTACTCCTGGGTTTTGAACCCGAGATTCACCCTACTTCATGTTGTTAGTATTTGTTAGTTCCCTTAAGATATTAGTAATCTTGTGATAGTCCTCGAGGTCTGTGGTATATCGTTCTTCCAATACCATGAGCCAATATGACAGAAGTTATTTGAACCAAAAGATCACAATCAGAGTACTCTTGAGGAGTTCTCCATTCATAATTGTGACTCTCCCAGTCCTACCTCTCTGCATGGGTTATTCGAAAGAAACATGTGGCACTTGGTTCGAGATACTAATCTATGCATCCACAACTCAGGAAGTTATATGTTCCTTGAGTTGACCCTCCTCAGCTGTATTCCGACCCTAGTCTATCAATTGATAGTCAGGAGTAAGTGTGCATTCGTTCATCGATACCTATTACACTTGTGGTTCGTCAAGCCATTCTATTCCAGAATGACTAGGAGAAACAAACTCCAGTACCTCATCCATATGTAGGATTGGGTCAAAGCAATTGTATTCTGCAGATCAAATTGCCAATCCCGCCTTTGATCTGTTCTACCTTGGAGCATTACCATCTTATGTCAAGAATGTCATGGGAATTGCACATCATCTTATGAATGCTTGATACAGTGATACTTCTCGCCATCGCTATTCATTTCTCGGTCTCCGTGTTGTTGTGACCAGAATACCGACAAGTGTACTATGATGTGAGAAATCAATACTCCTAGCAACTGTGTTGCATGGTAGTTATGGACATTATTATCATTCTTAGAATGTTGGTTATCGAATCACTATTCTAGGATTGATCGTGCAACCTTGTCCTTATTTCTGGTGCACTATTCGATCTTGGAGTTAGGATTGAATTCCTTGCTTATTTGATCATATCGTCTTGCCCTAAAAATCAAGATTATTCTCGAGCTTAGTGACATATCGGTGGTTTGTGATTTTCCGAATATCTTCTCAGAGGTATCACCAGGCTGTCACCTGATCGCTATGTTGAGTTTGTGATCAAGTTGGTTTCTTGTAGCCACCCTTTTCTCCAAGAATCTGTGTTGGATACCCCTGAGCTAGTTGGTTAAGCTTAATAACAACTTGGAGAGTTGGAAGATTAAAGCTTGTCCTACCATGCTCATCCCTAAGGGATATCTTGTATCTGTGTTGAAGAAAGATAATATCTTCATCGATTGATCCACATGATCAATTGTCATCGCTATTGTCTTATCAATCCCTTGATTTGAGTGTGGGCTATCGTCAAATCAAATCAGAACCAATGATGTTCATAATGTTGTCTTACTCATGGTTGATCCCTCGAGCATACACCATTACATCTTTTGGTCTGACCAATGCTATCATCGTGTTCACATGATGGTGGAAGTCTAGTGATATGGAGATTCCGATGAGTTGCTGTTGAGCCCACTAGCAGCATTTTGTCTCCCCCATGATTCATGTTGAACATTATACTAGTGTTGGAAACTTTATAAGAATTTCCCTCATGTCTCATTCATGAAGCATATGTCCGCTTGAAATATGTGACTTCCTCTAATTCATGTGCATCTGATGCAAGTTGCCACCATGGATTCGAGAAAGCTTGTTTTGCTTCCTTTGGAGTCATCCCAAGTTAGTCATGCATGTGCGAAGTATTCTATGGTTTGATAGGCTCGCTACCTCCAGTCCATATGTGTCCCTAGCACACCAAGCCACTGATTGATTTGTTCAAGGAGAAGAAGTTTCTTCTTAAGAGCTAGACTTACGCAAGGACTTCGATATCCTTGTTGATGGTTCCCCCTGAACTCGGTAGTGTTTCATTGTAAGACTACTAGGTGACCATGCTTGTCTAGGACAACGTGTTCACATGCTTGTAGCAGAACCGACTCATGTTTTGGAGCTTACTACCGTAGTTCATTCCCCCGAGAGTCTCGCAACGTCATCTCGTTGATTTGTGTTGCAAACTTTCATTTTTCTTTCTAGACTTGATGAGTCTGGAATATCCTGACACCAAGCAGATCTAAATCTCAGGCAGATATGATGGTTGGAACGCACTCCAAGAACTATAATATTGGTCTCTCTGTAACCGGTAATGTGGATGTCGTGGCCAACACACCGAGCCGGAAGACCTATTATTGTAGTATGTTGATTGAGGAAGTTGGCCACCTCCCCATAAGGATTTCGTAGGATTTACTCCATAAGTTGTTCCTTATGGATCTATTGTATTCCGAAGTCCGACCACTACTTGATGGCTATGTTGATGCTTTAAAGCATGACCGTGGTAACCAGTACATCAAGGAGAACATTACAAGCGGAGTGCTAAATGTCTCTCAGTCAATCATCCAGATTTCATTCTCTTGGCCTCACTAAGGTGAAATCTGAGAAAGGGTTGCCTTTCTATGCATCTGCATTGTCCATCACTATTCGTCAAGGTAGTAAGATGTGTTGCCAGGATCCTCGACTCGGATGTTGGTAGAACCTTGATGAATATGGAAATGCTCAAGTTCTTGAGAGCATGCGCAAGCAAAATCATCCCTTGTGTTGTCTTCAACAAGGTAGTTCACATCATCCATTCTAGCTCGAGTGTGTCGCTCTCCCGAACTCTGTCAAACGATCGCTTGTAAATTGCCTTAGGCTGGTATAGAGAGTTCCAATGATCTCTGTATCAAAAGTAATTCTTTTTGCCACTTAAGGAATACTTCCACGAGTCATCTTCCTTAAGGTATCATGTTACGAAAGCATGGCAATTATCTCCTTGCTACTTTGAAATTCATGCTCCATCTTAGTCAAGTGTCGAATTGTAGCCTCCCAAATTGAAACCTCGTCATATGTTTCTTTCCTCCCCTCTCGATGTGTGTTTTGTGTCTCAACTCAAGAGGTGTTCTTACGTCTCATTCGGTGAGTTGATCTTGCGATCATTAAGATGATCCATCCTTGTAGAGTTGTCTCTCCTTTGTCCACATCATGTTGGATGAAGATCATGAAAGCAAAGAAGTCAAGATCAATCGGAGCAATGAATCAACATCTTCGAGAAGGGCGGTTGGATCATGAAGATTGTGATAGTTCGAGTCCCCTCTTCTTTTTACCCACGCTTGAATCTTGGGATGAGATTCTTGTTTAGTGGGGGCGAGTTATCACATCCCTAGCTCCTGGTGCTGCCTAGTGTTTGCATCTTGCTTGCATCATATTTAACTTCCATGGAAATTTGAAATGGGGATATTCAAACCCTAGCATCAAAAGAACTCAAATAGGTTCAACCAAAATATTTTCAATGAACTCAAAATATCCTTATAAAATGTTCATGATTTATGGAAAAAGGTGAAAGCCTCTACTAGAGATGATGCATATTTTTCGAGGACATTTTGGTCAATGAATTAAATCACTATGGTATTTGAGTTGGAGTTTAAAATTTACCATTAAATATTGGTTGCTCCAACTATTCTGAAATTTGTTGTGTGGTTTCAAAATAATTCAAATATTCCTCACAAGAAAATTATAGAATTAACCAAAGTGTTTTGGTTAGTATTTTATTCGCAAAACATAAAGCAGAAATAGAAAACAAAAAAGAATTAGATAAGTAGGGGGAGGGTACGAACTTACCTGCAGCCCACCTAGCCGGCCGTTACTGTGCAGCCCAGCAGCCCACCTCCCTGCCAGTTGTCTTCCTCCTCTCGCTAGAAGGCAGAGGGGAAGCAACTCATGGCGCTCGCGCGCGCCGGCACGCAGCTGCCTGCCTGGCCCTCCCTCGCCAGCGCAATGACGCAGGCACACTCCGCGTGGCCTCCTGGATCCTGCTGACCCCCTCGTTCACTTTCCCCCTTGCCTTCCTCTCGTTCCTCCCCATGACTGAGTCGGCCATGAGCGCACCACCGCCGTTTCCGTAGCCACCGCTGTCCCCGCGCGCCCTTCTCCCTCTCTGGAAGCTCCGCCATGACCTGCTCGTCGTCTCCGCCGGGCCACGCTTCACCAGACGCGTCGCAACACCGACTACGCCGTCGTCCTCGTCCACCGCCGTTGTCGATTTGCCGGCCACAAGACATCCCCGAGCAAGCCGAGCCCCTCTTCGTGATCACCGTGAGCTTCGTCGTCGTTTCCCCTTAACCCCGTGACCTAGCGCTCGCTGTAGCCATCGTTTTCATCGGCGCCCAAACTCCGGCCGCCGCCTAGCTCGCTGCTGCCGTCACCGCAGACCACCGCAGCCCCTTCTACTTACTCCATCAGATGCGCCGCACCACCATGCCGTAGCCGCAAACCCCGCGCAAAGCGGTGCTCTGTAGCACCGTCCCGAGCAACTCCGGTGAGTCCCTGCCGTTGCTGTGGTCGTCGGCATCAACTACTGATGTGGCGCCAGTTTAATTACCGCTAATGACCCTACTAAACACCCCTAGAGCCACTGCCATGTGGGCCCCTATGCCTATTTAGGTTAATTTGATTTCTGTTTAGATTAGTTCATAACCCAGCGGGACCGACACGTCAGCATTGACTTTGCTGACGTGGACGTGGACCGGTCCCACCTGTTAGCGACACTAACCAGCCCTGTGTCACTGACGTGTGGACCCCACACGTCAGGTTTGACCTGGACCTTGCGTGTTGACCTGCTGATGTCATGCCGACGCAATAAGCTATTTTCTGGATCTAATTTAATTCAGGAAATTCTAGAAAATAACCAAAACTTCTAAAATTCATAGAAAATTAACCGTAGCTCGGAATGAAATAAATTATATATGAAAAATGATCAGAAAAATCCAATCTATCCATATGTACCATTTTCATGCATGTTTGAGCAACTTAACCTCACTGTTTAGCCCAAAACATGATAATGCACTATTTGAATTCATAGTTTGAATTTGAATTTGAACCTTGAGTACAAATCAACCCAAACCTTTCTGTTACTAGTTGCATTAGCTCAAATCACAACATATTGTCATGTCATGATCATGCATCATATTGTGCATTGCATTGATTGTGCTCTTCCTTGTTTGCCGGTAATTGTCCCCTCTCGGTAGACGCTGCTCCGACGCTGTGATCGTTGACACTGATGAAGACTCAATGTTATCTTAAGAAGTGCCAGGCAAGCAAAACCCCCTTGTTCATTCTGATACAATCCCACTCTCTCACTCCTGCTCTCTTTTACTGCATTAGGACAACAACGTTTCAACTGTTACATGTTGCGGTAGCTGAACCCCTTACTTCTGCATGACCTGTCATTGCCACAGTAAATAGATGAAACCCACTAGTATGAGTAGGAGTTGTTTGAGACCTGATGTGCCTATTCATTCATGTTTGTTTGTCATGGTAGCTACTGCTTAGAGTTGAGTCAGGTCTGATTCATCAGGGATGAATTGGAATGTGGTGAACATGTCCTACTGTTGAGAGCTAAGTGTGTGAACACGATTTGGTAAAGGTAGCGGTGAGAGGCCATGTAGGAGTACATGGTCGGTTGTCTCATTGCAGCCGTCCTCAGGAACTGAGTTCTGTGTTTGTGATCCATGAATAGTTACTACCACACATTGGGCTCCGGGCGCTCCAAGCTCTCTCGACTTATTAATCAACTCGATCTCTGTCCAAGAGTTGCAACTAGTTTCTAGTCTACCAAGTGGCACCCGGTACAGGTGGGCTTGGGACAGACTAGGCACAGTGGCACAGTGTACCAAGTGGCAACTAGATGGTGGGCTTGGGAACCCTGCTCACATCATTTGGGGCCGTGAGCGACACCCCGGCTGGATCTCCTTGCGGATGGAACCCGAATAGGCGATAAACCTAGACTAGAGACTTGTTGGTTAGTCAGGTCATGGCCGACTCCCTCGCCAGGCTGCTGCTTGAAGGTTGCCGAGATACACGACGTGTACATGGTGGTAAGTGGCGAGAGCGTGTGTGAAGAAGTACACCCCTGCAGGTTTATCATTATCTATTCGAATAGCCGGATTCCTCGGATATGGAAACTTGGACCCCTTGCATAGTTCATAGACAAGTGAAAGTGGATGCTCTAAAATGCGCAAGATAAGTGTGAGTGCTATGGATGGCATTCTCGTAGGGAGACGGGAGCGGATCCATAGTGGTGTATTGGTATGGTGAATTTGTGGACTCGTGTGCGCCACCTCAAAAGAGTTACTTGCAGTCGTAGTTTAGGTTAGCCACTGAGTCAAAGCTGGCTTGCTGCAGTCAAACTCCACCACCTCTTTGTAGATACCGATGCATATTTAGTTAGTTCTGATGTAAGTCTTGTTGGGTACATTTGTACTCACGTTTGCCTATTCTATGTTTTGCAGAGAGACTTCAGTCTCGCTAGTAGTTCCGCGTGGACTTCGACGTTTAGCTTGTTACCTCAGCTACGATCTTGTATTCTTGGGAGGGTCTTGTAGATAATCAGGCTTCTCAGCCTTTTTCATTTGTAGATGTCTGTACTCAGACATGTTAAGCTTACGCATGTTCTTGTTGCTTGTATGCTCTGTATGTGGGGTCATGAGACCCATGCTTTTAATATCTCGCTCCTTGGAGCCTAATGAATAAATACTCTGAGTCGTAGAGTCTTGTTGTGATGCCATGTTGTATTGCACATATTGAGCATATTGTGTGTATGATTGAAATGCTTGGTATGTGTGGGATCCGACAACCTAGTTGTTTATCCTTGGTAGCCTCTCTTATGGGGAAATGTAGCCTTGTGCTTCCATGAGCCATAGTAGTCCGCTATAGCCCGGTTCCCCGGAGTCCTGCTAGCCCAGCACTACTGCTCCGAAACACTTGACTGGTCGGCATGTGATTCACTTTGTTCCTGTGTCTGTCCCTTCAGGGAAATGTCACGCGGTGACATCCGGAGTCCTGCCTAGCCTGCTACAGCCCGGGTTCCCGGAGTCCTGTTAGCCCAGTGCTACAGGCCGGATTCACACACTGCTGACCGACATGCTCGATGTTGATTCATGTATGCCTGTTCCCGTAAGTTAGTGCCACTTTGGGTTCATGACTAGTCATGTCGGCCCGGGTTCTCTGTCATATGGATGCTAGCGACACTATTATATAAATGAGCAAAAAGGCGCAAACGGTCCCGGGCCATGGTAAGGCGACACCCGTGGGAATACCGTGCGTGAGGCCGCAAAGTGATATGAGGTGTTACAGGCTAGATCGGTGTGACTTAGAATCGGGGTCCTGACAAAAAGGCTAGGTGGCAAATGGTAAAACCAAGGTTGGGCCTTGCTGGAGGAGTGAGGGAGTCCTGGATTAGGGGGTATCCGGACAGCCGGATTATATCATTTGGCCTGACTGTTGGACTATGAAGATACAAGATTGAAGACTTCGTCCCGTGTCCGGATGGGACTCTACTTGGCGTGGAAGGCAAGCTAGGCAATACAGATATACATACCTCCTCCTTTGTAAAGAGGCGTAATTGGTATCGGGCCAACACGGTAACGGGCCATTAACAGCTTGTAAGACAGCAAAGGCTGTCGACCTAGGGGATGAAAGGAAAGGGGGGATTCGGCCTCCCCCTTCCTTTCTCTCCCCCTTTCCTTTCTCCCAAAGGAAAATATGGAAGGGGGGCAGCCTAGGGCAGGAGCCCAAGTAGGATTCCGTCCTACTTGGGCGCCCCTTGGCCTCTCCCCTCTCCCCCACCTATATATATGTGGGAGGGGGGTGCCACACAGAACCACGAGAATTGCTTAGCCAAAATTCATCCACTACTTTGCCATCTTGCTGGATCAAGAAGGCGAGGATGTCACCGAGCTGAACATGTGCTGAACGCGGAGGTACCGTACGTTCGGCAGTCGATCAGTTGGATCACGAAGAAGTTTGACTACATCAACCGCGTTACTAAAGGCTTCCACTTTACGGTCTACGTGGGTACGTAGACACACTCTCCCCTCTCATTGTTATGCATCTCCATGGATATATCTTGCATGTGCGTAGAATTTTTTTTGTTTTCCATGCAACGTTCCCCAATAGTGGCATCATGAGCCAGGTCTATGTGTAGGTGATATGCATGAGTAGAACACAAAGAGTTGTGGGTGGTGATAGTCATACTACTTACCACCAACGTCTTATTTTGATTCGGCTGTATTGTGGGATGGAGCGGCCCGGACCAACCTTACATGTCCACACACATGAGACCAGTTCCACCGACTGACATGCAACTTTTTTTGCATAAAAGGTGGCTGGCGGGTGTTTGTTTCTCCTACTTTAGTTGAATCGAATTTGTTTACGGCCTGTCCTTGAAGAAGGTTAAAACAACAAACTTGATGAATCACCATTGTGGTTTCTGTGTAGTTAAGAACGGTTCTTGCTATAAGCCCGTAGCTTCCACATAAAAATTGCAACAAGTAGAGGACGTCTAATTTGTTTTTGCTGGGAATGTTGTGATGTGACATGGTCAAGATATGATGTGATATATGTTGATGTATGAGATGATCATGTTTTGTAATATCGACAACCGGCAGGAGCCTTAGGGTTGTCTCTTAGTTATTGTATGAAATGCAAGCGCCATGTAATTGCTTTACTTTATCACTATGCATTAGCAATAGTTGTAGAATCAATAGTTGGCGAGATGACCATGACGCAACGATGGAGATCATGACGATACTTTGGAGATGGAGATCAAAAAGCACAAGATGATGATGGCCATATCATGTCACATATTTTGATTGCATCTAATTTTTATCCTTTATGCATCTTATTTTGCTTAGAATGGCGGTAGCATTATAAGATGATCACTTCACTAAATTTGGAGATGAAGTGTTCTCCCTGAGTATGCACCATTGCCAAAGTTCGTCGTTTCGAAGAACCACATGATGATTGGGTGTGATAGACTCTACGTTCACATACAATGGGTGTAAGACGGTTTTGCACATGCAAAATACTTGGGTTAAACTTGACGAGCCTAGCAAGTAAAACATGGTCTCGGAACACTAGAGACCGAAAGCTCAAACGTGAGTCATATAGTAGATATGATCAACATAGAGATGTTCGCCATTGATCACTACCCCATCTCACGTGATGATAGGACATGGGTTAGTTGATTTGGATCATGTATCACTTAGATAACTTGATGGATGTTTATTTAGGTGGGAGTTCAGTAGTAATTTGATTAATTGAACTTAATTTATCACGAACTTAGTCTTAATAGTTTTTTGCACATCTATGTTGCAGATCAATAGCTCGCGATATAGCTCCCCTATTTTTGATATGTTCCTAGAGAAAACTAAGTTGATAGATGATAGTAACAATGATGCGGACTGGGTCTGTGATATGAGGATTATCCTCATTGCTGCACAAAAGAAGTATGTCCTTGATGCACCGCTAGGTGACAGACCTATTGAAGTGGCATATGCAGACGTTATGAACGTTTTGTAAGCTTGATATGATGACTACTTAATAGTTTAGTGCCCCATGCTTTATGGCTTAAAGCCGGAACTTCGCAAATGTTTTGAACACCACGGAGCATTTGAGATGTTCCCAGAGCTGAAATTGGTATTTCAGACTCATACCCGTGTCGAGAGGTATGAGACCTCTGACAAGTACTTTGCTTACAAGATGGAGGAGAATAGCTCAGCCAGTGAGCATGTGCTCAGAATGTCTGGGTACTACAATCACTTGAATCAAGTGTAAGTTAATCTTCTAGATAAGATAGTGATTGACATAGTTCTCTAGTCACTATCACCAAGCTACTAGAACTTTGTGATGAACTATAATATGCAAGGCATGCCGAAAATGATTCCTGAGCTCTTCGTGATGCTAAAATCGGTGAAGGTAGAAATCAAGAAAGATCATCAAGTGTTGATGGTTAACAATACCACTAGTTTCAAGGAAAAGGGCGAGGGAAAGAAAGGGAACTTCAAGAAGAATGGCAAGCAAGCCGCCACTCCCATGAAGAGGCCCAAAGCTGGACCTAAGCCTGAAAATAAGTGGTTCTACTGCAAAAGGGAATGGTCACTCGAAGCAGAAACTGCCCCAGATACTTGGCGGATAAGAAGGATGGCAAAGTGAACAAAGGTATATTTTGTATACATGTTATTGATGTGTACTTTACTAGTGTTCGTAGCGACCCCTGGGTATTTGATACCAGTTCTGTTGCTATGATTAGTAACTCAAAACAGGAGTTGCAGAATAAACACAAACTAGTTAAGGATGAGGTGAAGATGTGTGTTGGAAGTGATTCCAAGGTTTATACTGTCAACATCGCACACTCCCTCTACTTCGGGATTAGTGTTGAAGCTAAATAAATGTTATTTGGTGTTTGCGTTGAGCAAGAATATGACGGGATCATATTTATTGCAATACGGTTATTCATTTAAGTCAGATATTAATTGTTGTTTTGTTTACATGAATAAAACCTTCTATGGTCAAACACCCAATATGAATGGTTTATTGAATCTTCATCGTAGTGATACACATATTCATAATATTGATGCCAAAAGATGCAAAGTTGATAATGATAGTGCAACATATTTGTGGCACCGCCGTTTAGGTCATATTGGTGTAAAGCGCATGAAGAAACTCTATGCGGATGGAATTTTTGAATCACTTGATTATGAATCATTTGATACTTGCGAACCATGCCTTATGGGCAAGATGACTAAAACTCCGTTCTCCGAAACAATTGAGCGAGCTAGTGACTTATTAGAAATAATACATACCAATGTATGTGGTCCGATGAGTGTTGAGGCATGCAGCGGGTATCGTTATTTTTTGACCTTCACAGATGATTTGAGTAGGTATGGGTATATCTACTTGCCGAAACACAAGTGTGAAACATTTGAAAAGTTCAAAGAATTTCAGAGTGAAGTAGAGAATCATCGTAACAAGAAAATATAGTATCTATGATATGATCACGGAGGCGAATATTTGAGTTACGAGTTTTGAGTTCATTTAAGACAATGTGGAATTTTTTCACAACTCATGACACCTAGAACACCACAGCATAATGGCGTGTCCGAATGTCGTAACCGTACTTTATTGGATATGGTGCGTACTATGATTTCTCTTACCGATTTACCACTATTGTTTTGGGGTTATGCATTAGAGACAACCACATTCACTTCAAATAGGGCACCGTCTAAATCCTTTGAGATGACACCGTATGAACTGTGGTTTGGCAAGAAACTTAACTGTCGTTTCTTAAAGTTTGGGGTTGCGACACTTATGTCAAAAAGCTTCAGCCTGATAAGCTCGAACCGAAATCTAAGAAGTGTGTCTTCGTAGGATACCCTAAGGAAACAATTGGGTACACCTGCTACCAGAGATCCAAAGGCAAGATCTTTGTTGCCAGGAATGAATCCTTTCTAGAGAAGGACTTTCTCTCGAAATGGGAGGAAAGGAGAACTTGATGAAGGTAATTGTACCTTCTCTAGAATTGGAAAGTAGCACATTGGAGAAATCCGTTCCCATGATGCCTACACCAACTAGAGAGGAAGGTAATGATGATGATCATGAAACTTTAGATCAAGTTACTACTGGACCTCGTAGGTCAAACAGAGCATGTTCAGCACCAGAATGGTATGGTAAACTTGTCCTGGAAGTCATGTTATTAGACCATGGAAAACCTACGAACTATGAAGAAGCTATGATGAGCCCAGATTCCAATAAATGGCTTTAGGCCATGAAATCTGAAATAGGATCAATGTATGAGAACAAAGTCTGGACTTTGGTGGACTTGCCTGATGATCGGCAAGCCATTGAGAATAAATGGATCTTCAAGAAGAAGACAGACGTCGATGGCAATTTCATCATCTACAAAGCTCGACTTGTCGTGAAAGGTTTTCGACAAGTTCAAGGGGTTGACTACGATGAGACCTTCTGACCCATAGCGATGCTTAAGTTAGTCCGAATCATGTTAGAAATTGCTTCATTTTATAATTAGGAAATGTGGCAAATGGACGTCAAAACTGCATTCCTTAATGGATTTCTTAAAGAAGAGTTGTATATGTTGCAACCAGAAGGTTTTGTCGATCCTAAAGGTGATAACAAAGTGTGCAAGCTCGAGCGATCCATCTATTGACTGGTGCAAGCATCTCAGAGTTGGAATATACGCTTTGATGAGGTGATCAAAGAATATGGTTTTATACAGACTTATGGTGGAGCATGTATTTGCAAGAAAGTGAGTGGGAGCTCCGTAGCATTTCTGATATTATATGTGGATGACATATTGTTGATTGGAAATGAAATAGAATTTTTGGATAGCATAAAAGGATACTTGAATAAGAATTTTTCAATGGAAGACTTTGGTGCCGCTACTTACATATTGGGCATCAAGATCTATAGGGATAGATCGAGATGCTTAATAGACAATAGTGGAAAAAGGGCCTAATGTGAAGCACATTAGTCCCGGTTTGTAACTGAACTGACACTAATGTGACCATTAGTGCCGGTTCCAACGGCTCGGCGGGAGGCGCTCATTAGTACCGGTTCATGCCGAACCTTTAACACCGGCTCGTTGCATGAACCGGTACTAAAGAGGTGGTGGCAGGCTGTTGTCGGGCTAGGGCCCCACCAGCACCTTTAGTACTGATTCATGCCATGAACCGGGACTAGAGAAGCACTTTTAGTCCCGGTTCGTATAACCAACTCGGACTAAATATATCACTGAATATAGTGCTTTGTCCAGCCCGAGCCGAAGTGCTTTGTTTTCCCCTCCTCTCTATTTTCTTCCCCTCTTGCTCGAGCTCAGCTCCATTTTTGCCAAACTTTGTCCAAGATTTGAAGGCACCCCATCCATCCAGGTGATCACAAAGGTTAGCAACTTTGCCCTTTCATCCCTCATTGCTAGATTAGCTCTTGCAATGCTCTATAAGTATAGTGATTTGTGGGTTTTATTTTGGGAGGAATTATATGTGGTAGTACTTGATTTATATGCAATTTGACATCAAAATAACTCTTAGTTTGCATATGTAGGTGTGGTTTACTTAGTGCCTTCCCGTCTCCATCCCAACCACCGTCGATCGCCCACACCATCCCGTCGCCGGCACCACCTTGTGGTGAGCCTCTTGTTCTTATGTTTTTTATATATAAAATCATGTTTCTGTGATTTAGATATATAGTTACTTGTATAATTATCTTACTCGTACGTTGTTTGTTATACATAGTGCCGTGGTTTTGATATCTGTCCCCGTCGGCCCTCGTCCGGGTTATGATTCGAATGTCGTATATTCTCTTTTATAACTATTTGTTGCATTTCATGTTTATGACAAATTATTCCCATCAAGTTGACATAGATATTTTTATCTAGGAGGTATGTGAACTGGGAATTCCAACCGACCCTATTGTCGAGAGGTTAAATTTAGTTGAAAGAGAAAACGAGTATTTGAAAGAAAAATTGAAAATAATTGAGGGAGAGAAGATGGAATTGGTGTTGCATGTTGCAAATGTTGTCGGTGATCACAAGATCAAGATGGAGAAAATGCGCCTGAAGATTAGAAAGATTAGAAAATATGCCATTGATATTAAGGCTTGGTATCATTATGTCGTTGGATCAATTGTTACCTTAGTTGCGATCTTGATCGCATTTGTTGTTGCATTTAAATGCTTTAGCTAGAGAGTTATTTGTATGTTTGTTTCATAAGAATATGTGTTGTATGAACTTTATGTTTGAACTTGTACTAATTTCGTCTATTCGGTGTTGTGTAATGAAGATGAGACGACAATGGATGTACGATGACCGATGCTCTCCCCATTTCGTTAGTGGCATGCAAACTTTTCTGCTTGCGGCTGTCTTGTCCATGTGCTGGCTGTAAGAATGATGAGAATTACTCTATGTCAAAAACCATTCACTGGCACCTGTTTGACTCCGGTTTCATGCCCCACTATAATGTTTGGACCAAGCATGGAGAAAGAGGGGTTATGATGGAAGACAATGAAGAAGAAGAGGACGATGACAACAATGTGGGAAGAATCTGAAGAAGAGGCATCAGATGAGCCCGCTGATGATCTAGGTCAGGCCATTGCTGATGCAAAGAGAAACTGCGCAAGTGAAAAGGAGAAGAAGAAGTTGCAGCGCATGTTAGAGGTTCAAAAGAAATTGTTGTACCCGAATTGCGATGCTGACAAGAAAAAGCTGGGCACCACACTGGAGTTGCTGCAATGGAAGGCAGAGAATGGTGTATTTGACAAGGGATTTGGAAAGTTGCTGATAATATTAAAGAAGATGCTTCCAAAGGACAACAAATTGCCCGAGAGTACGTACGAAGAAAAGAAGGCCATCTTCCCTCTAGGATTAGAGGTGCAGAAGATACATGCATGCCCTAATGACTACATCCTCTACCGCGGTGAGTATGAGGATTTGAACGCGTGCCTGGTATGCAGTGCATTGCGCTATAAGATCAGCCGTGATGACCCTGGTGATGTCGAGGGCGAGCGCCCCAGGAAGAAGATTCCTGCCAAGGTGATGCGGTATGCTCCTATAATACAATGATTGAAACGTTTGTTCCAAAACAAAGAGCATGCCAAGTTGATGCGATGGCACAGAGAAGACTGTAAGAAATACGAGAAGTTACTGGGAGGACTTTGCAGGTGACGCAAGGAACATATGGTTTGGTCTAGGCACAGATGGCATTAATCTTTTCGGGGAGTAGAGTAGTAACCATAGCACCTAGCCTGTAACTGTATGTATGTATAACCTTCCTCCTTAGTTGTGCATGAAGCGGAAGTTCATAATGATGCCAGTGCTCATCCAAGGCCCTAAGCAACTCGGCAACGACCTTGATGTGTACCTAAGGCCATTAGTTGAAGAACTCTTACAATTGTGGAATGGAAAAGGTGTACGTGCATGGGATGAGCACAAACAAGAAGAATTTGACATACATGTGTTGCTGTTTGTGACCATCAATGATTGGCCTGCTCTCAGTAACCTTTCAGGACAGACAAACAGGGCATACCGCGCATGCATGCACTGTTTGGATGATACCGACAGTATATATTTGGATAATTGTAAGAATAATGTGTACCTAGGACATCGTCGATTTCTTCCGAGCAGGCATCCCGTAAGAAAGAATGGCAAGCATTTTAAAGGTGAGGCTGATTACCGGAAGAAGCCTTGCCACCGTACTGGTGATGATGTACATGATATGGAAAAGGATTTGAAGGTAATCTTTGGAAAGGGTCCTGGCGGACAATCTGTTCTGAATAACGCTGACGGACGTGCACCCATGTGGAAGAAGAAATCTATATTTTGACCTGCCCTATTAGAAAGACCTCGAGGTCCGCTCTTCAATCAACGTGATGCACATGATGAAGAATCTTTGCGTGACCCTGCTAGGCTTCTTGGGCGTGTATTTGAAGACAAAAGTATGAAGGTACATTAGGGTCAGCAACGTATGCACGGAAAAGACGACATACATTAGGGTCATGCCAGCTGCGCTCTTACCAAAGAAGAGAAGGAAATCTTCTTTGAAGGCCTGCTCGGTATGAAGGTACCACTTGGCTTCTTGTTGAATATAAAGGGAATAATAAATATGGCAGAGAAAAAGTTCCAGAACCTAAAGTCTCATGACTGCCACGTGATTATGAGGCAACTGCTTCTGGTTGCATTGAGGGGGCTTCTACCGGAAAACATTCGATTAGCCATTGTGAAGCTATGTGCATTCCTCAATGCAATCTCTCAGAAGGTAACCGATCTAGAAATCATACCAAGGTTAGAGAATAATTTTGTGCAATGTGTTGTCAGTTTCGAGTTGGTGTTCCCACCATCCTTCTTCAACATCATGATGCACGTCCTAGTTCACCTATGCGAAGAGATTAACGTTCTGGGTCCTGTATTTCTACACAATATATTCCCCTTTGAGAGGTTCATGGGAGTCTTAAAGAAATATGTTCATAACCGTGCTAGGCCAGAAGGAAGAATCTCCAAGGGCCATGAAAATGAGGTGGTCATTAACTTTTGTATTGACTTTATTCTAGACCTTAAGCCGATTGGTGTTGCTGAATTGCGACATAAGGCCAGACTGGGTGGAAATGGCATGCTAGGACGGGAACAAATAATATGTATGGACGTTCCACAAAATTCCTCCTTGGTGGCTCCGTATATGGAGGAACACAAGAATATTCTACGCTCCAAACACCCGGAGCAGTCTGACGGCTGGATTACACGTGAACAAACGACGACTTTCATCGGTTGCTTGCGGACACATGCCATGCATGACGCCGCTGTTGAAGATGACCTGTACTTGTTGTCCCTGTTACCATCTTCGAATATAATGGATTTCAAAGGGTACGAGATAAATGGGAATACATTTTACACGATCTCCCAAGATAAGAAGAGCACCAATCAAAAAAGCAATGTTCGCTTTGATGCAGCAACCAAGAGGGAAAAGGACACGTATTATGGTTACATAGAGGAGATATGGGAACTTGACTATGGACGTGGTTTGAAGGTCCCTTTGTTTCAGTGCAAATGGGTCAATATGACACGAGGCGGGGTAATGGAAGACCCGAAGTACGGAATGACAACAGTGGATCTCAAGAATCTTGTGTACGCAAAAAAACGATTCTTCCTAGCCAATGATGTGGCGCAGGTTTTTTATTTCAAGGATATGTCTACCAAGCCGAGAAAAAGAAATGATAAGGAAGCGAAGACATCATACGATGAGCCAAAGCGCCACATAGTTCTTTCAGGGTAAAGAAACATCGTGGGAGTGGATGACAAGACAGACATATCAGAAGATTATGAAAAGTTTGATGAAATTGCTCCCTTCACAGTGAATATTGACCTGAGCATCTAGTTAAATGATGAAGATTGTCCATGGTTACGGTGCAAAGGGACACACTTGAAGAAAAAGTTTCACACTCAAAGATCCCATTCTGGTTTGTGACCGGCTGCACTGTCATCACTTTCTTCTCTAGTGAGTTTCTAGACTTATATATTTGGAAAGTACCACTTTGGACAAACCATAGGGAATCTTTGTAATAGTTAGGGTGCTTATGTGTTTTGGCATTTGAAACGTGTACTTTTGTGCATCGGACAAACGTGTACCTTTCTGACTTCATTTGCTATATGTCAGCTCATTCACTAATTTTTTTGAGCTAAATGACCCTAAAATTGAAAAGCTCTGCAAATGAACGCTGAAAAGGTTGAAAGTTGTCATGGTATCATCATTTAACCCACATAGCATGTTCAAAAAAAGTTGAGAAGGTTACGGCAAAAACTGGATGCACTTCACATACAAAATGGACAATCTCTTTCGAAGTATCAGGGTTTCGGACGAAAGCTCATCTGTTACAAAGGAATTCATTTTTTTAACTTATTTCATCTCCAGAATTTTTGAGCGTTCAGTATGCACCATTCAAAGCCACGTCATCAACTTTCAACCCTTTCTAACATCATTTGCTATTTTTCATGCATTTATTGATTTTTTTGAGCTAAATGACCCTAAAATTGAAAAGCACTACAAAAGAACTCTGAAAAGGTTGAAAGTTGGCATGGTATCATCATTTCACCCACATATCATGTTCTTAGAAGTAGAGAGGGTTACGGCAAAAACTAGATGCACTTCGTGTACAAAATTGACAATCTCTTTCGAAGTATCAGGGTGTCGAACGAAAACTAATCTGTTACAAAGGCATTTCATTTTTTGAACTTATTTCAACTCGAGACTTTTTGTGCATTCAGTATGCACCATTCAAAGCCACATCATCAAATTTCAACCCTTTCTGACATCAGTTGCTATTTTTCATGGATTTACTGATTTTTTTTGAGCTAAATGACCCTGAAATTGAAAAGCACTACAAATGAACTCTGAAAAGGTTGAAACTTGGCATGGTATCATCATTTCACCCACATAGCATGTGTAAAAAGGTAGAGAGGGTTACGGCAAAAACTAGATGCACTTCATGTACAAAATGGACAATCTCTTTCGAAGTATCAGGGTTTCAGACGAAAACTCATTTGTTACAAAGGCATTTCATTTTTTCAAACTTATTTCAAATCCAGACTTTTTGTGCAGTCAATATGCACCATTCAAAGCCACGTCATCACCTTTCAACCCTTTCTGACATCATTTGCTATTTTTCGTACATTTACAGATTTTTTGGAGCTAAATGACCCTGAAATTGAAAAGAACTACAAATTAACTCTGAAAATCTTGAAAGTTGGAATGGTATCATCATTTTACCCACACACACATGTGCAAAAAAGTACAGAGGGTTACGACAAAAACTGGATGCACTTCGTGTACAAAATTGATAATCGCTTTCGAAGTATCAGGGTTTCGGACGATAACTCATCTGTTACAACGGCATTTCATTTTTTAACTTATTTCAACTCCAGAATTTTTGTGTGTTCAGTATGCACCATTCAAATCCATGTCACCGACTTTCAACCTTTCTCACATCATTTGCTATTTTCATGAATTTACTGATTATTTTGAGCTAAACGACCCTCAAATTGAAACGCAATACAAATGAACTCTGAAAAGGTTGAAAGTTGGCATGGTATCATCTTTTCACCCACATAGCATGTGCTCAAAATTTGAGAGGGTTACGACAAAAACTGGATGCACTTCGTGTACAAAATAGACAATCTCTTTCGAAGTATCAGGGTTTCGGATGAAAACTCATCTGTTACAAAGGCATTTCATTTTTTCAAACTTATTTCAACTCCAGACTTTTTGTACGTTCAGTATGTACCTTTCAAAGCCACGTCATCAACTTTCAACCTTTCTGAGATCATTTGCTATTTTTCATGGATTTACTGATTTCTTTGAGCTAAATGACCCTGAAATTGAAAAGCACTACAAATGAACTCTGAAAAGGTTGAAATTTGGCATGGCATCATTATTTCACCCACAAAGCATGTGCAAAAAGTCGAGAGGGTTACGGCAAAAACTGGATACAGTTCGTGTACAAAATGGACAATCTCTTTCGAAGTATCAGGGTTTCGGACGAAAACTCATATGTTACAAAGGCATTTCATTTTTTTAAACTTATTTCAACTCAAGACTTTTTGTGCATTCAATATGCACCATTCAAAGCCACGTCGTCAACTTTCAGCCCTTTCTGACATCATTTGCTATTTTTCATGGATTTACTGATTTTTTTGGAGCTAGATGACCCTGAAATTGAAAAGCACTACGAATGAAATCTGAAAAGGTTGAAAGTTGGCATGGTATCATCATTTCACCCACATAGCATGTGCAAAAAAGTAGAGAGGGTTATTGCAAAAACTGGATGCACTTCATGTACAAAATGGACAATCTCTTTCGAAGTATCAGGGTTTCGGACGAAAACTCATCCGTTACAAAGGCACTACAAACGGAAAAAAGAAAATAAAAAAGCCTGCCTACTGGGCCACAGCGGCCTGCATACGACTAGAAACCAAACCTGTAGTTGGGCTAGGATGCAGGCCCGCATGGCCCAGTAGGCCCACGGGGCAGCGCAACAGTTTAGACCCGGAAGCCTGCTTTGGAGAGGAGCTCGAAGGAGCAGCTGCGGCTAGGTTTATAAACCAGTGCGGCTGCCCTTCGCTAGGCGAGGTGCGACTAAACTTTGTGCACCGCAGGGTGGCAGCGCACCCCCTTTAGTACCTGGTCGTGGCTCGAACCGGTACTAAAGGGGGGCGTCTTTATTGCCAGTTGCAGCCACGAGCCGGTACTAAAGGGGTCGCTTCCCACCGCTTGGCCTGACCAAATTTGACCTTAAGTACCGGTTGGTGGCTACAACCGATACTAAAGGTCCGTCCTATATATACAACACTTATGAAATTTTGAAGTTTCATCTCCCTCTACTCTGCTTCATCGTCGCCACCGCCCCGTACGCCGCCTCTGTCCCGCGCCGTCGCCGTCGCCGCCCCCATCGTCACCGTCTCGCCGCCGCCCCGTACGCCGCCGCCCCCGTCGCCACCCCGGTCGCCCTGCTGTGAGCCCCCTGCGCTATGGCCGCACCCTCGATCATCCGATCGAGCCCCCACCCGTACACACACATGCATGTACACGCACACACACACACACACACATTTTTCTTACTTATTTTCTGTTTTTAGATTAATGTCAAATTGTTAATGTCAAAGTTTTTGCTAGTTAGATGAATTAGATTAATGTCAAATTGTTAATTAGATGATCGAATTAGATATATTAATGTCAAATGTTTGATGGATTAGATAGAAATTTTAGATTAATGTCAATTGTTAGATGAATTAGATGAATTAGCTAGATAGAAATGTTAGATGAATTAGTTTTTTTATGCTTTTAGTTATAGATGAATTAGATATATTACTGTTAGATGAATTAGTTCTTTATACTTTTGTCAAATGTTAGATGAATTAGCTAGATATATTAATTGATCATATGTCAAAGTTTGAATTTGGACATATGCAACATTTGATCATATGTCAACGTTTGAATTTTTATATATGCAACAATATTTGATCATATGTCAACGTTTCAGTCAAAGTTTGACTTTGACATAGATTTATCAAGAATGCTCCCATTATGGATGTGCACAAGTTGATCCATTTTTTCTGATCTCATATATATGTATATTCTTCTACATGGCACGCGGTTCGTCAAAGTATTGAAGAAAACCATGGCTTTGTCATTTGCCGGAAGTAACAGGCGTATGATGCTACGAAGCTCTTCAAAGTTGTTTTGGAATGGAGTTATGGACAGAATAGTTAACTTTTTTTATGAATTTTAGCAAAGGCCTTCCAAATAGCAATATTCAGAAGGCTTTGTTGAACTTCATACCAAAAAGCAAATTATCCGATCCGGGAATCCGTTCGAAAACAATTTTGGAGAGCTTCCACTAGTAGAAAAAGGGTCAAATGTGAAGCACATTAGTGCCGATTTGAATTTGAGCCGGCACTAATGTGTGCATTAGTGCTGGTTCCAACGGCTAGCCGGCCGCTCTCATTAGTACCGGTTCGTGGCGAACCTTTAGCACCGATTCGTGCCACGAACCGGTACTAAAGTGAGTGGTGGCAGGATGTTGTCAGTCCGGGGCCCCTCCAGCACCTTTAGTACCGGGTCGTATCACGAACCGATACTAAAGGTCGTCCTACATAGACCCTTCGTCCACCCGAGCTCGCTCTGTTCTTCCCCTTTCCCCTCTCCTCTCTGTTCTTTTCCCTCTTCCTCTCAAGCTCATCACACATTTTGCCCAAAATTTGTAAAGATTTGAAGGCCCCCATCCATTCAAATGATCACAAAGGTTAGCAACTTTTTCCTTTCATCACTCATTTCTAGATTAGCTCATGCAATGCTTTATATAGTGATTGATTTTTGAGTCTAGTAATTTGGGAGAAATTATATATATGTGCTAGTATTTGATTTATATGCAATTTGATGTCAAAAATAACACTTAGTTTGCATATGTAGGTGTGGTTTACTTAGTACCTTCTAAATATCCGTCGTAACCACCGTCGATCGCTCGCAACGTCCCGTCGCCGGCACCACCTTGTGGTGAGCCTCTTGTTCATGAAGTTTTATATAAAAATTGATGTTTGTGTGATTTGGATATATAGTTACTCGTATAATTATCTTACACATACGTTGTTTGTTATACATAGTGCCATGGTTTTGATATCCGTCCCCGTCGGCCCTCGTCCGGGTTATGATTCGGATGTGGTATGTTCTCTTTTAAAACTATTCATTGCATTTCGTGTTTATGACAAGTTATGCCCATCAAGTTGATATAGAGATTTGTATGTAGGAGGTAGTTGAACCGGAAATTCCAACCGACCCTATTGTCGAGAGGTTAAATTTAGTTGAAAGAGAAAACGAGGATTTGAAGGAAAAATTAAAAAGAATTGAGGGGGGGGGGAAGATGGAATTGGAGTTGCATGTTGCCGATGTCGTCGATGATCACAAGATTAAGATGGAGAAAATTCGCTTGAAGATTAGAAAGATTAGAAAATATGCCATTCATAGTGAGGCTTGGTATCATTATGCTGTTGGATCAATTGTTACCTTAGTTGTGATCTTGATCGCATTTGTTGCTGCATTTAAATTCTTTAGCTAGAGAGTTATTTGTTTGTTGCATTTAAGTGTTGTATGATCTTTATGTATGAACTTTATGTATTGTATTAATTTGGTGTTTTCGGTGCTGTGTATTGAAGATGAGCCGGCAATGGATGTACGAGGACCGATGCTCTCCCGAGTTCATTAATGGCGTGTGTACTTTTCTGCTTGCGGCTGAGGAAAACAAGCGGGCGGATGGTTTTATGCCTTGTCCATGTGCTGGCTGTAAGAATGGGCACAATTACTCTACGTCAAGAACCATTCACGTCCACCTGTTTGAGTCTGGTTTCATGCCCCACTATAATGTTTGGACCAAGCATGGAGAAAGAGGGGTTATGATGGAAGACAATGAAGAAGAAGAGGACGATAACAGCTATCCTGGCCGTGGGTTCCCTGAATACGATGATACAACAATGAGGGAAGAAGCTGAGCCGGTAATGCGGGAAGAATCTGAGCCGGCAATGCGGGAAGAAGCTGAAGAAGAGGCATCGGATGAGCCCGTTGATGATCTAGGTCGGGCCATTGCCGATGCAAAGAGAAACTACGCAAGTGATTTGGAGAAGAAGAAGTTGCAGCGCATGTTAGAGGATCACAAAAAATTGTTGTACCCAAATTGCGTAGGTGACAAGAAAAAGCTGGGCACCACACTGGAATTGCTACAATGGAAGGCAGAGAATGGTGTATCTGACAAGGGATTTGGAAAATTGCTGGTAATGATAAAGAACATGCTTCCAAAGGACAATGAATTGCCCGAGAGTATGTACAAAGCAAAGAAGGTTGTCTGCCCTCTAGGGTTAGAGGTGCAGAAGATACATGCATGCCCTAATGATTGCATCCTCTACCACGGTGAGTACGAGGATTTGAACGCTTGCACAGTATGTGGTGCATTGCGCTATAAGATCAGCCACGATGACCCTGGTGATGTCGAGGGCGAGCACCCCAGGAAGAAGATTCCTGCCAAGGTGATGTGGTATGCTCCTATAATACCACGGTTGAAACGTTTGTTCCAAAACAAAGAGCATGCCAAGGCAATGCGATGGCACAAAGAAGACCGTAAGAAAGACGGAAAGTTGAGAGTACCCGCTGACGGGTCGCAGTGGAGAAAAATCGAAAGAAAGTACGGGAAGGAGTTTGCAGATGACGCAAGGAAGGTATGGTTTGGTCTAAGCGCAGATGGCATTAATCCTTTTGGGGAGGAGAGCAGCAACCATAGCACCTGACCTGTGACTCTATGTTTGTATAACCTTCCTCCTTGGTTGTGCATGAAGCGGAAGTTCATTATGATGCCAGTGCTCATCCAAGGCCCTAAGCAACCCGGCAACGACATTGATGTGTACCTAAGGCCATTAGTTTAAGAACTCTTACAACTGTGGAATGGAACAGGTGTGCATGCGTGGGATGAGCACATGGGGGAAGAATTTGACATAAAGGCGTTGCTGTTCGTGACCATCAATGATTGGCCTGCTCTCAGTAACCTTTCAGGACAGACAAACAAGGGATACCGCGCATGCACGCACTGTTTGGACGATACCGACAGTATATATTTGGCTAATTGTAAGAAGAATGTGTACCTGGGACATCGTTGATTTCTTCCGAGCAGGCATCCCGTAAGAAAGAAAGGCAAGCATTTCAAAGGTGAGGCGGATCACCAGACGAAGCCTCGCCACCGTACTGGTGCTGATGTACATGATATGATCAAGGATTTGAAGGTGGTCTTTGGAAAGGGTCCTGGTGGACAACCTGTTCCGAATGACGCTGACGGACGCGCACCCATGTGGAAGAAGAAATCTATATTTTGAGACCTGCCCTATTGGAAAGACCTAGAGGTCCGCTCGACAATCGATGTGATGCACGTGACGAAGAATCTTTGTGTGACCTTGCTTGGCTTCTTGGGCGTGTATGGGAAGACAAAAGATACACCTGAGGCACGGGACGACCAGGAACGTATGCACGGAAAAGACGGCATACATCAGGGTCATGCAAGCTACACTCTTACCAAAGAAGAGAAGGGAATCTTCTTTGAATGCCTACTCAGTATTAAGGTACCGTCTGGCTTCTCGTCGAATATAAAGGGAATAATAAACATGGCAAAGAAAAAGTTCCAGAACCTAAAGTCTCATGACTGCCACGTGATTATGATGCAACTGCTTCCGGTTGCATTGAGGGGGCTTCTACCGGAAAACGTTCGATTAGCCATTGTGAAGCTATATGCATTCCTCAATGCAATCTCTCAGAAGGTAATCGATCCAGAAATTATGCCAAGGTTAGAGAATGATTTGGTGCAATTTCTTGTCAGTTTCGAGTTGGTGTTCCCACCATCCTTCTTCAACATCATGACGCACGTCCTAGTTCACCTATGTGAAGAGATTAATGTTTTGGGTCCTATAATTCTACACAATTTGTTCCCCTTTGAGAGGTTCATGGGAGTATTAAAGAAATATGTTCATAACCGTGCTAGGCCAGATGGAAGCATCTCCAAGGGCCATGAAAATGAGGAGGTCATTGAGTTTTGTATTGACTTTATTCCTGACCTTAAGCCGATTGGTGTTCCTGAATGGCGGCATAAGGGCAGACTGGATGGAAAAGGCAAGCTACGAGGGGAACAAATAATATGTATGGACGGACATTCTCTCACTGAAGTACACTACACAGTTCTACAGAATTCCGCCTTGGTGGCTCCGTATATGGATGAACACAAGAATTTGCTACGCCCCAAACACCTGGAGCGGTCTAATGACTTGATTACACATGAACAAACCAGGAGTTTCGCCAGCTGGTTGCAGACACGTACCAAGCATGACGCCTCTATTGAAGATGACATGTACTTGTTGTCCCAGTTACCATCTTCGAATATAATGACTTTCAAAGGGTACGAGATAAATGGTAATACATTGTACATGATCTCCCAAGATAAGAAGAGCACCAACCAAAACAGTAGTGTCCGCTTTGATGCAGAAACCAAGACGGGAAAGGAAACATATTATGGTTATATACAGGACATATGGGAACTTGACTATCGACGTGGTTTGAAGGTCCCTTTGTTTCGGTGCAAATGGGTCAATATGACACGAGGCGGGGTAACGGAAGACCCGCAGTACGGAATGACAACAGTGGATCTCAACAATCTTGCGTATGCAGACGAACCATTCGTCCTAGCCAATGATGTGGCACAAGTTTTCTATGTGAAGGACATGTCTACAAGCCAAGAAAAAGAAAAGATAAGGAAGCGAATGCATCGTACAATGAGCCAAAGCGGCACATAGTTCTTTCTGGGAAGAGAAACATCGTGGGAGTGGATGACAAGATAGACATGTCAGGAGATTATGAAAAGTTTTATGAAATTGCTCCATTCACAGTGAATATTGACCCGAGCATCCAGTTAAATGATGAAGATTTTCCATGGCTACGGCGTAAAGGGACACACGCAAAGAAAAAGTTTCACACCCAAAGATCTGGGATGTGATCGACTTCACTATCATCACTTTCTTCTGTGTTTCACACCCAGGAGGGAATCTCTACAATAGTTAGGGTAGCTAGTTATGTGTTTTGGCATTTGAAACGCGAAGAAATTTTATGTGCAAGCAAATTCTTTCATGCATTTACTGATTTTTTTCAGCTAAATGACCCTGAAATTGAAAAGCATTTCAAATGAACTCAGAAAAGGTTGAAAGTTGGCATGGTATCATAATTTCACCCACATAGCATGTGCAAAAAAGTAGAGAGGGTTACCGCAAAAACTGGATGCACTTCGTGTACAAACTGGACAATCTCTTTCGAATTATCAAGGTTTCGGACAAAAACTCATCCGTTACAAAGGCATTTCATTTTTTAAATAACCTAAGCATTACCAAATTGAATATAATGATAAAACACACTAATATTAAACATAAGAAAAACAATCACTAAAAAATCTATTTTCAAAGTTAAGTTATTCACAAACTAGTGATTCACACAAATTTCAAATAATTCAAAATTTAAACTATTCAAATTTGTAAACTACCGGTACTAACAGAAAGTTTGTAATTTTTTGTACCTAAAGCAAAAATATTCACAAAGAAACTCTAAGTACAGCAAAAAACAACTCAAAAATAAATAAAACAAAAATAAATAAAGCAAAAAAAATAAGAAAAAAAAGCCCACCTACTGGGCCATAGCGGCCTGCATATGACTAGAAACCCAAATTCTAGTTGGGCCAGGATGCAGGCCCGCTAGCCCAGTCGGCCCAATAGGGCATCGCAGAAGAGGTAGGCCCAGAAGGCCTGCTTAAGAGAGGAGCTCGAGATAGCAGCGATGGCGGGGCTTATAAGCAGGTGCGAGTGCCCCTCGGCTAGCGAGGTGGGACTAAACATTTGCGCCCCTCGCCTGGCAGCGCACACCCTTTAGTACCGGGTCATGGCTCCAACCGGTACTAAAGGGGGGCCTTTAGTACCGGTTGGCGCCACGACCCGGTCTAAAGGAGGTGCGGTTCCTGCCGCTTCGCCTGGCCAAAACAGACCTTTAGTACTGGTTGGTGGCTCCAACCGGTACTAAAGGTGGGTTCTATATAAGAAAACACTTCAAAAAAATTATCAGTTTCTCATCTCTCCCTGCTTCTTTCTCCTCTGCCCCATCGCCGTCCGTCGCCGTCCCCGTCCCCGTCCCCGTCGTCCCCGTCGCCGCGCCCTGCCCCGTCCTCCCGTCTTTGCCGCCCGGCCCGTCCCCGTCCCCGTCGTCGCCGCCCCGTCCCCGTCACCGTCTCCGTCTCTGTCCCCGTCCCCGGTGAGCTCCTGCCCCGGCTGCCAACCACACACCACACACACATTGTTATAGAATTGTTAGCAATCTTTCTGTTTTTTAGTTATAGAATTATTAGAAATGTTAGTTTTAGTTATAGAAATATTAGAAATGTTAGTTATATATAAATATTAGTTATATTAGAAATGTTAGTTATATAGAAATGTTTTTAGTTATAGAAATATTAGAAATGTTAGTTTTAGTTATAGAAATATTAGAAATGTTAGTTTTAGTTATAAAATTTAGAATTTGCATATATGAAATCACAATCCATCATTTAAAAAATGTTACTTTACTTTTGTGGCATATAGTATTTGTTGTCGACGATGCCCGGCCCGCATCCTCGCCGTCGACCCGTTCGCGACGACGTCCTCCTTCAGAGGACCCATGTCCGGGACTGGGCTCCACCGGGCTAGCACTGGGAGGTGCTACCTTCAGGGTTGCGACGCTTGGTGAGGAACCCGGCCCCGGGTCCCGTCGTCGACCCTCATCTCCTTTGGTGGCGTTCGCGTGGGCCACTTTCGGTGCGGAGGGAGCCGGCCCCGTCGGAGGTGGTACGTCGCCGTGTCAGGGAGGAGGACGAGCACGCCCATCGCTACATGGCTGCTATGGACGTCAGGTTCTCCAATACCTGGCAGGTTCTTTGGGGATATCACCCGAGCTATGATCCAGTGATGGTTCCTTCACTTTGGTTGTCCACCGCCTAGATTACTCTCTAGTATTCGATCTTTATTAGCTAGCTAGCTAGCTAGTGATGTATTCGATATATAATATTCGAGATGATTTATTCGAGATTCTATATATTATTCGAGACGATGTATTCGAGAATATGTGTATTATTCGAGACAACATATTCGAGATTATATTCGATGATGCTTATTATGTACTATGATTGATTCAGTTTTTCCTTATTAATTGATTGCATCCATGCATTGTAATTTGAATATATAAACAAAACCTATGGCGGACAATACCGGCAGAGAGGGAGAAGAGGCCATGTCCAATATCATACGCAATCCTCGTGGGCCAGATGATGATCAGAATGAAGAAGATTATGACGGCTCCGAATATCTAAACAACACCGGGGAGGGTGATATGATATTCGATCGCGACGACTGAATTGATGAAGTCATGAACTATGAACATGACGAAGAAAATGTTGATCTTGAAACAACAAAGACCGGTGAGATATATATATTTATATAAGCAGGCATCTGGTGATCATCACATGTTTTAAATGACTTGAAGATATATTAACGAATCGATCTTTCTTTTTTCAGCCATCCGGATCGAGCAAATCTTCAGGCAAAAGGAAACGAGGCCCGAACAAAAAGTTGAAGGAGGGCGTAAAGTACAATATCGAGGCCATCAAACCTAATGGCGAACCATTAGCGCCTAACAAGATTGCGGACAAGTTCATTCGTCATCACGGAGTTCTTGTGAAGGACCAACTCCCGATCTCCCTTCAAGAATGGAGAGAGCCAGCAAAGCCACGTCCAGGAGTTACTTTTGTCGACAACGGACAAAAACTTCTGCTTTGGGAAACTCTCATGGAACATTTCACCCTACCAGATCATTTCACAGATGCAGATGTGGAGAAAGTCAAGGACGCTGCTCTTAGGAAGATGGCGGTTGCATTCAAGAACCACAAGATTCGTGAATGGGCCAAGTACATCAAGGGAGGAAGGAAGACTCTAGTATTCGAGGGAACACTAGAGAAGCAAAGTGCTCATTGGGACGATTTCATGAAATTCAAGGATTCAGAATTATCTAAGGAACGGTCAAGAATAAACAAGGCCAATGCCGCAAAAAAGGATAAATTCCATAAGCTGGGGCCAGGTGGTTATGCGGTGGGAATGCCTAAGTGGGATAAGTCTGAGAAAGAGATGCTGGATGCAAGTGTCACTCCAGAAACATTGAGCTGGCCCCCCAGGTGCAGGACTTGGTTCTATGCGCATGGGGGGGAGTTGGACCCAAAGACAGGCAAAGTTTCGAAGAAGGCATGTCTGAATGGAGCCGAAGATAAGCTACTTGTTGCAATAGAAGAGGCTCGATCGGGGGTGTTCGAGCCCAACAGAGAGAACGACAAGCTTATGCGTGCCCTGGGAAATCCTGAACACCCGGGAAGAACACGAGGCATGGGTGCTATTCTGTGGTATGAGGGGTTTTCGGACTGGAACACCGACTACAGAACCCGTGCAAGAAAGAAGATTGCGGAGGAGAAGAAGAGGAAGATGGAGGAGGAGCAGAGGAAGCTAGACTATGAACGCCTTCAAGGCCTAGAATCAGTGCACGCGGACTTGGTAGTCAAATTCCAGCGGCAGTAGGAGCAGATTGACTCACTTAGCCAGCAAAGGGGGTCACAGCAGCTAGCGGATGATCCACCATTGGATAGCACCGTCCCATCCATGCCGAGAAGCAGTGTGAGTTCCGCCCCGGGCGACGCATTGTTGGATAGCTACCCAGTGGATGACATCATGGAGAACACTAACTGCGAGCTACACTTCAAAATGAAGAACATATCCATGAAGGTGGCGGACGCCCTTGCTTTTACAAATCCCCCCGAGGCAACCTTCCATTGCAACCATATTCCAGCGGGCTATGCTCGTGTCTTGGTTGATGAGGTGGTGGACCAATATTCGGGGCTAGAGCTTGACATTCCTGGAGGTGGCGATGAGCACACACTGGGACAGGCCAACCATCTTATCATCCTATGGAGAAAGGATTGCATCATCTTTTGAAGGCCACCGACACCACGTCATCCGACTCCTCGTCGAAGTCCGCCACCGAGTCAGCAGACTCCCGCTCCTCCAAGTCCACCAACGCGTTAGGCCACTCCTCCTCCAAGTCCTGCACAGCTTCAGGCCACTCCTCCTCCTCCAAGTCCGGCAAAGCGTCAGACCACTCCTCCTCCAAGTCCAGCACAACTTCAAGCCACTCCTCCTCCTCCAACTCAGCCACGTCAGCTGTCTTCGCCGCCTCAGCAATCATGGAAGAGAGCTGCCTCTGCTATGGTGCGTAGCGGTACAAGTCGAGGTAGTAATGGAGGTACAGGCGGAGGCAAGCGATTTCAACATGGTCCAAGCCTCGCGCCTCTTCCGCAGAGGCCTTACGACAAGTCTGAGGAGGAAAACATAGCCATATCAAAGGCCGAGGTGGAAGCCCATTTTGCACCGAAACCGCCACCGCCGCCAAGGGAGAAAGTGCCTGTGGAAAAGATTAACCACTTTATTCGTATGGCTAGAGCACCAGCACCCAAGCCTGTTGACACAGACTATGAGCGCCACATCAAGAAGTTAAATTGAACACGTCTACAGAAAGAGGCGAGCTCGAGCTCGAGCAAATCAGCTGGCAAAAGGAGCGGTAAAACCGTTCCCTAGCTGGGAGAACAGGTGGCGCAATCAATCCCCCCGCTTGTTGTGCCAACAACACATGAGAGTAGGCGTGCCCAATATTATTGTGGGCAAACCGTTAACGTTCCCGGGGTGGGCGATGTGGTAATAACCGAGGAGCATATTGCGCAGGCTGAAACGATCGGGATCACTGTTGGACAACTCCTCGATATCGAGCCCATGTCTCCGACTAGAGAGGAGGAAATAAAACGGAAATATGTCCGGGGCCAACCTTTGGTCGATCCAGATGAGGTCAATATGTCCGTCTAGAGATAGCATCGAGACAACTAGCATAGAAAATATAGTAGTGAGATCCAAGGTGACGGTCATCTTGCCTCAAATCCCGCTAGGAAGAAGAACGGGTCCATGAAGAAGATGAACGGGCGTAGACAAACAAATCCTCACAGTCGCAATGAAACAGGAACTATCGAGAAGGAGCACAACCAGAAAGAAGCAAACAACATGGTAAACACAGAACACATAAACAAGACATGATGCTCAACCAAGTATGTTGCATGACAAGGCTACATGATGCTACTCATGGCAAGAGATGATGCATAGAAGAGCAACACATCAAAGCAAGTTTAAATGAGGCCGGAAACAACATATACCAATTCCAGAAACTCCCCATGTGCAAATTTCAAAATTGGTCCAGATCTGAACAAAACATTATGTTAATGTTGTTAAACAGCAAGTTAAAATGCACCATGATGATCTACATGGTTTTCTAGTGAAGTTAAATATAAGTTCATTTAATTCAGAGATACGGCCTAGAAGATATGAGAAAAATAAGTTAAACATGCCATTGATGCAAAATCCACACAAACACAATCAGAAACACTCCAAAAAATGGATGCAACAAGGTAACATGAATCTACATGCAAAACCAAGCAAGTTTCATATAGAGCATGCAAAATGGTGCAAGGGTTCAACACATACACACGAAACAAGTTTCAAACACAATCTTCCCAAAACAGCAACTAAGCACTTTGCAATCAAGGAAACAACATGCTACAGGAAACATATGAGCACAAACTTGATATGCACTCAAAGTACAGACAATATTCTTCAAATATCATTAAGGTTCAGGTTCATAGGCATCAAGATTAAACCAATATGATCAATGTAAAAAGCAACTTAATAACAAAGATTATGACTTACTGAAAAACAGGGCATACATGTGAGCAGGAACAACATGTTGACATGTTGGAGGCATGAAATAATGATGATATAGTGCAAGATCATGCCAAACAAAAGCATGGCACTAAAGCACAGGTTAAACATGGCAAAACATGATTACTAAGCATCTCCATATAACACCTAGATCAAAGGCAATTAACAAGACAAGATGCAACATGATATAAGCTGATTCTCAGACTTAAGGAAATCCGGGAATGCAAAACAATAATATTATGATGCTGACTTTGGAGGCACATAACAGCAGGCATAGCAACTTAACTAATCGTGCAAAAGACAAGGGAATGCAATAGACATGATATACTTCAACTTAGTCCATGGGCACAAGTTCATATGCTGCATGGAGTAACTGCTACGATTCATGCAAAAAGGAACACGATGTTAATAGGATGACAAATTTAGCATGATGGCAACTTGAGAGCAAGAAAGAGTCAAACTATAGCAAGTTAAATGGAAACCAAGCGCATGGAATCAAATTAAACATAACAAGGAGAAAATAACATCAAGGCATCATAAACAATGGCTCATGGCCTAGTGGGAACCGTCAAGACAAGTTTGAAAGTTGTAACAGCTTCAGCAAGTGTTAAACAATAACATCAGCATAGCATGTTTGCAAGCTTGGAACAGAGGTCTTATGAAGTCCAAAATTATCAAACTTGGCATGTGGCAAAGTAATCATAGCATACTTCAAATCATGTAATTGGAGCATCTCCTAAAGAGGCATAGATTATTCAATAACAAGCTCACAACATGGCATCATGAAGTTAACAGAAAACTGGAACATCATTTAGGCATGTTCATGGCAATGAAAACATATGCTATAGGACATATATGAGGGATCAAATGGCCTGGCATGATAGAGTATAACATGGATACCAAAACATGTCAAGTAGACAACTCTAGATTATGCATGGAATTGATGGTAGCATCAAACTAACACATCATCACAAAGTAACAGTTGCGGACTTAGGAAAAATCACTAAGTCTCAAAAACCAGCAAACATCAACTAGCACACTTTGCAAGATTGTGCTAGTCACCACAAGGCACATAAAAACACATGGATTGCACCACTGTTAAGATGTCATGAATATGCTCCTAAAACATGTTGACATGATGCTCAAAAGGTCAACACACAAAAGGCTATGATAAAGACAAATCAGCAAGTTATGACAATTTCAACAGGTTATATTATTTAGCACTTTTGCAATGATGATTAAAGCATGAAGATGTATAGTAACATGCATGCAAATGACACTAGCATGTAGAGCACTCAGAGATGAACAATTTGACATATCATACACTCTAAACGGAGCCACATGCACACAGTTATAGCCAATACAAAATGCATGCATGATGCTAAAATCCAGTGAATTAACCATTTCAAAACTGAGGACGGGATAACTATATAATGCACAGGGCGTAAAATAGAGGCACGGGGCGAATTGGGCCAGGAGCTCACCAGAGTGGGCCGTGGCCCAGGTTGGAGGAGGTGGGCCGGAGGGGTTGGGCTGGTGGCCCACGTGGTGGCGCGAGCGGGACGGGTAACTCCTCTACTCGTCCCCGAGTAGGGTAATGGAGGCGGCGGCTCCGATGAAGACAGACGGCAGGGTGGCCACCAAAGGCGGGGACCAGGTCGCGGGGGTCGGGAACGGGCAGATTCGGACGCAGGGTCTCCGGATCCGGGGATGGTGGGTCGGTGGTGACGAGCTGGGCGGCGGGGCTCCAAGGCGACGGGGAGGCAGGGAGGCGACGAGGAGGCGGCGACCTGGCGAGGCACTCCGGCGAGGTCGCCGTGGCGGTTCTACGGCAAGGAGACGGGGCGACATCGGGGTTCACCGGCGGTGGGGTCGAAGCACGGCGAAGGAGGCACGCTGCGGGGGCGGCGGTGCTCGGATGGGGCGTGACGACCGGGCCTGATTTGGCTAGCGGCGGCCTCGCGATGGGCTCCGGTGGGCCCGCGTGGCTGGGGGTGCTGGCGGGGACACGTGGCGATGCGGGAGTGGTGGAGGGCGGTGCTGGGGATGAGGTGGCGTGCTCTGATTGTCCAGGCGACGTGGACGCGGCGGTGGACGTGTCCGGCGTGATGCGGAAATGTCCGACGGCGCGGAGGAAGGGGGCTAGGGTTTCGTCCGTGAAAATGGAGGGGGAGGGCTTATTTATAGGTAGAGAGAGCTAGGAGAGTCCAGATGAGGTGTGGTTTTCGGCCTCGCGATCGTGATCCAATGATGAAGAGAATGGAGGGGGTTTAGATGGGCTAGTGGGCTGTTGTGAAGGGGTGCTGGGCTGCAAAGCGAAGGAGGGGTTTTGGTTAACGCAGTTAACCGTTGGGGCATCAAACGACCTCCAAATGGAACGAAATTTGACAGGCGGTCTACCGGTGATATACCAAGACCACTCAACAAATCTCGGCCCTTTGCGAGAAAGTTTTTCTCCCGCTCATGAAACGAGAACTGGAAGGTGCAACGGGTGCATGTGAGAGTGTCGGAACCCCAAACGGAGAACATAGAAAATGACCGGATGCATGTTTAGAAAAACATGAGGATGAAATGCACATGATGACATGGCAAAATGCAACGCGCAAGCAAATGCCACGGCAAAGACAGTGACTAACTGGAAGACACCTGGTGCATCGGACTCGGGGGTTTACAACAATACCGGCAGAGAAGGAGAGGAGGCCATGTTCAACATCATACGATCATCCCCTCACCCAGATTAGTTTGACGAAGATGACGGATTGCAATATCTGAACCCTACCGGTGAGGGTATGATATTTGATGAAGACGAACGTATATAAGAAGGCCAGAACTATGATTATGATGACAAAGAAAGTGTTGATCTTGAAATAACAAAGACCGGCGAGGTATATTTATATAAGCAGGCATCTAGTGATCAACACATGTTTTAAATGATTTGTATATATATTAATGAATCGATCTTTCTTCTTTCAGCCCTCCGGATCGAGCAAATCTTCTACAGGCTGCAGGATAGTGCGAGGCCTGGCCAAAAAGTTGAAGGGTGACGTAAAATACAACATTGATGCCATCAAACCTAATGGCGAACCAAGCGAGCCTAAGAAGAATGCGGGCAAGTTCATTCGTTAGTGCGGAGTTCTTGTGAAGGACCAAATCCCGATCTCCGTTCAAGAATGGAAAAAGCCAGCAAAGGAACGTCCAGATCTTACTTTTTTCGACTAAAGAGCAAAAGATCTGCTTTGGGAATCTCTCATGTCACATTTCACCCTACCAGATCATTTCACAGATGCAGATGTGCAGAATGTCAAGGACGCTGCCCTTAGGAAGATGCTAGTTGCATTCAACAACCATAAGAAATGTATATGGGCCAAGTACGTCGAAGGAGGAAAGAAGACTCCAGAATTCACAGGAACACTAGAGAAGCAAAGAGATCACTGGCCCGCTTTCGTGAAATTCAAGGAATTGGAATACGCTAAGGAATGGTAGAGAGTAAACAAGCTCAATGCCGCGAAAAAGGAGCATTACCATAGGCTGGGGCCAGGTGGCTATGCGATGGCCCGACCTAAGTGGGATAAGACTGAGCAATAGATGGTGGATCCAAGGGTCATTCCAGTTACATTAAGCTAGCCCCCTAGGTTCAGGACTTGGTTCTATGCGCATGGTGGGACGTTTGACCCAAAGACAGACCAGGTTTTGGAGAAGGCAGGTCTTTAAAGGAGCCGACGTGAAAATACTTGTTGCAATAGAAGAGGTTCGAACGGGGGTGTTCACTCCCAATAGAGAGAACGACGAGCTTACACACGCCTTGGGAAATCCTGAACACCCGGGAAGAACACGAGGTAAGGGCATTGTTCCATGGTATGAGGGGTTTGCGGACTGGAACGCCGACTATAGAAGCCGTGCGAGAAAGAAGATGGATGAGGAGAAGAAGATTAAGCTAGAGGAGGAGTAGAGGAAGCAGGAAGCAGAACGCCTTAAAGGCCAAGAATCAGCGCACGAGCATTCTTAAAAATACTATACTCTATTGTTAGGCCAAGAAGAGGAAGCACTTTGACCGACAGACCAAATGAGACAGGCATGCCATGCCGTGAGTGGGTCCAGTTTTTCGTTTTGAACTCGTTTAGAACACTAGGTTTTGACTTTTGATAAGATTTTATATAGGGCCTAATGTATTCCTCGAGGATGCCTTTGACTATTGATAAGATTTTATATAATTTAAAAATTATATCATTCAAAGATCCTTTCACGTTCCGTTTAAAAAAAGATCCTTTCACGTATGAATTTGACTGTATACTTTGAGCAACTTGCTTGTCCTATACTGCTCCTGTGTGGATACTCTAACTTAGCTAGAGGTTGGACTAACTCATGACTAACCCTCAACTAACTGTAGCCAAAGAGGTGTTTGGGTGACAGGGTTAGATTAACAATAAATGCACTTGATGCAGAGAGAAAAGTCATTTTTCAATGGGCCTAGTGAGAACTATCTCCAATTAGCACCTCTTGGATGGGATAGTTTTTTGGTGGGTTCGGTGCAACTTGCTCCAATTTCGGCCTCCTTTGATTTACAGGGTTTGCATAGGAATTTTACAGGATTGACACCCTCTAGAATGTTCCCTTTACATGTTGTTCGATTCATAGGATTGCATTCCTCAGGAACCAATCCTATAGGAACTTCTTAGTTCATTTTTTACAGGAAAACAAGCATGAGGTTGGACTTCTTGGAAAAAATCCTCTGTTTTGCTACCCAACGTAGGATTTCAGTGGACGGTACATCCTATTCCTGTATGTTTCCTATTCCTGCACTTCCTAAACCCTGTGAATCAAAGGAGCCCTTAACCGTCATGCTTGGATACTTTAGGGCTATTTGAGCCCCAACTAGCTCAAACTAACACTAACCCATGGATCCAAAGAGGGCCAAAGTTAGTCTCGGAAAACGCATTAAGCCCTATATACATGGACAGACGGAGTACATGATACAAGCAAACACTCACCATTAGTTGTAGTTCATTTGTTGGTTTCGAATTTTGATTCAGTTGCTGTGCTGCTATCGCCAATATTCGCGTGTGGTTATTTCTAGAGTAAAAAAGGAGGTACTAGTACTTACTGTGGGAAAGGTGAAGTGATGGTTGCTTCGCCCGAGCAACTTATTACTCTGGGAATATGGGAGTACCAGCAGATTCGAGGAACAGAGAAATGATGGTTGCTTCGTCCGAGCAACTTACAGTGGCTCTGTGATTTGACTACTCACTAGTCATTACTACTATGGCGCAATGACCGGGGTGAATCTTTCCTTTCAATTGTGCACTCAATATTGCTGCATGGCAGGTGGAGCCGGATGAAGGATGTCCCACATGTCGGTGAAACGAAGTTGAATTGTTTCTCGCATTGCTATCAATCATTCAGGATTTGTTTATATGTACAAATAATTTTAATGAAATTATACTGTGATGCTATGAAGGTTTCAACTTTGGTTCCCGCGGGAAAAAAGGTTTCAACTTAGGATTCATGTGTCCTCTTGCCTCAAGATTATCTCGTTACAACATTCCATCAAATACAAATGAAACTACCATGGCTGCTAATGCATCTCAATGGTTCGTAGATCAGCGCCAATATTCACATCACAACTGAAGACAAAGTTGTGCGAAGGTGTACAAATAAAGAAAAATATATAATTGATCGATGTTTTTCATAGGCATGGCTCCATTTCCTGGGCACAGTGTTCATTACTTGGCAGCTAGTTTCACCCAGCACTATAGCCAAAAAAGAGGTGTATGGAGGACACCACAATCCGATCATTTTGTGCAGCTCCACTAAAATTGAGCGGACCATCCCTGTTTGCAAAGATATCCAGTCAGTGTGATTACAATAATAGTGGAACTAGATGATGAAACGTAACACACACAAATAGAAGCCAATCACCTCTGCGATCTCTCTTTAGGACTAACTACTTGTTGGAGAAGATTAGGCACGGAGTTGGATGAGGAGGATTGCAAAACCAATCTCCCTTTATGCAATCCCACAGAAATGTAAAAATGTTGCCCGTGTGACATTTTGGCGGAATTGCACAAAACACGCTTAAGAAAAAAGTGATCTGTGCAGTTCACCAAAAGGTCGCAATAGCAACGAGGTGAAAATGGATAGCCCTATTTTCAAAAGGAGGTAGAAAGGAAACAATTACTGCCCAATAACACGAGTTGAAGACACATACGCCGACAAAAAAGAAGCATATTCCATGTAATAAGGGAAAGATAGTAGCATGGTGGTTTATCAAAAATGGTTTGAGGACAAGATTGCAAGATGCAAAGTACGTTGGCCGAGATACGTTTTAAGCAAACAACTAAACAAGATCCACATGTAGCAACATGGGAAGATGGGCAGTGGAGCAAGGCTAGAGGAAGCTGTACCTGAGGGTTGTCGAGATGTTACTAGGAGGGCGCCGACAGCCGGGATCTGCCCATACTGCGGCAGCGAGAAAGTGGCGCAGGCCATACCATGTCGGAGCTTGGTCAGAGAAAACGGCAGGTACCTTAGATCAGGATGTGCTGCCTCAACACCGTCGAACGGAGAAACGATGCACATCCTCCCTTTCTGCTGGTGGATGGGATGAGGCCGGATCACTGACCAACGGTGAGAGAGAGAGGCCACCACCGCCTTGTGAGAGATGGTGTGACGAGAGACAAACCCCGGCAGGCCGGCTCCGTTCTATATAGTGGAGCGGATTTTTCAATTTTCCGCACGGCAATCGTTTTATATTCTGTATGTGCCACTGAGGAATATATAACTTTATTTGATACTAATGCATCAGGTCGAACTTTGTTCTGTCTAGTCTTGGTACCCGACCCTCCTTCAAGTAAACAACCGCTACACGCGTCAAATTATCACGTGGGCTACCTTTTCGCACAGAAACGAACTCCACCGTGTACCCGCGTGGGTGTGGCCGGGAACGATACGTGAGTAGGTGCGTCCTGCGTGCACCTCTTCTTTAGGTGTAGGTACGTACGTGGGTGGGTGTGAGAGAGATGGTTTGTGCGAAACAGAGGCAATGTGTCGACGATATCTCAAACAAAAAACGTAACATATGCAATGTGTGTGAAACAGAGTCATGGACGTGAGATATCGATAGAATCGAATATAGGGATGAAGTGTGTGGCTGCACAATCGATAAAGAGTGCCATCGAATTTGTGTTTACCCACGTTAAAGATACAGGTCGGCTGGCCTACTGGAATTTGAGAGGGCAGAGGTGCAGTTTTTCTTTGTGGCATGGATACCTACCTACAATGTTCGACTATCGGTGTGTGTGTGGGGGGGGGCAGAGACCGATTGACTAGTATATCTATGGGGAAGGAGAGGGACCTAGCTATGTATTGAGGGAGATCGGTCGACATCCATGGATATGTGTAGCATAGGAATAAGGTTGGGAGAAAGACAAAGATAGAGTGTCGGAGGGTTGGTGGTGGAGTAGCGTCTCAGAAATGGTGGGAGAGGCCTGCTAGACAAACGGAGGGTACGAGTGCAATATCAATAAGAGAGGGCGGGGGATGTCTGTTTGTCTATGCATGTGCGTGTGAGAGATGGGTCGGAAGGTATGCAAGGATGATGAGGGGAGACGATATGGTTGTGGTAAGCATACGTAACTACATAGGAAGATCAACCATCGTGTGTCCGAGAAAGGGAGAGACATAACTAGTGAGGAAAGTCTATAGGTGCGTGGGGAAAATGAATTATAGTCGACCTGGCTATATGTAGGGAGATCGGTATGTATACATGCATGCATGTGTTACAAGAAAATAAGGTCCGGAGAGACAGACAGGGGAGATGGGTGCGGCCAGGAGGTGGTGCGAGAGGCCTACCATGTCGAGGGGGGAGGACCGTGCGAGTATGAGATCGATGAAAAGAGGGGCGGGAGTTGATACACCCATTTTGCATCATGCTCTTATATCGATATTTATTGCATTATGGGATGTTATTACACATAATGCCACAACACTTATGCCTATTCTATCTTATTTTACAAGGTTTACATGAAGAGGGAGAATGTCGGCAGCTTGAATTCTGGGCTGGGAAAGGAGGAAATATTAGAGACCTATTTTGCACAACTCCAAAAGTCCTGAAACTTCACGGGAGCATGTTTTGGAATATATAAAAATACTAGCAAAAGTATTAACTAGAGGGGGCCCACACCCTAGCCACGAGGGTGGGGGCACGCCCTACCCCCTGGGCGCGCCCCCTGTCTCGTGGGCCCCCTGGCAGGCCTCCGGTGCCCATCTTCTGCTATATGAAGTCTTTCGTCCAAGAAAAATCATAAGCATGCTCACGGGATGAAACTCCGCCGCCACGAGGCGGAACCTTGGCGGAACCAATCTAGGGCTCTGGCGGAGCTGTTCTGCCGGGGAAACATCCCTCCGGGAGGGGGAAATCATCACCATCATCATCACCATCGATCCTCTCATCGGGAGGTGGTAAATCTCCATCAACGTCTTCACCAGCACCATCTCATCTCAAACACTAGTTCATCTCTTGTATCCAATCTTTGTCTCAAAACCTCAGATTGGTACCTGTGGGTTACTAGTAGTGTCGATTACTCCTTGTAGTTGATGCTAGTTGGTTTATTTGGTGGAAGATCATATGTTCATATCCTTTATGCATATTAATACCCCTCTGATTATGAACATGAATATGATTTGTGAGTAGTTACGTTTCTTCCCGAGGACATGGGGGAAGTCTTACTATAAGTAGTCACGTGAATTTGGTATTCGTTCGATATCTTGATGAGATGTATGTTGTCTCTCCTCTAGTGGTGTCATGTGAACGCCAACTACATGACACTTCACCATTGTTTGGGCCTAGGGGAAGGCATTGGGAAGTAATAAGTAGATGATGGGTTGCTAGAGTGACAGAAGCTTAAACCCTAGTTTATGAGTTGCTTCGTAAGGGGCTGATTTGGATCCATATGTTTCATCCTATGGTTAGGTTTACCTTAATACTTATTTTGTAGTTGCGAATGCTTGCAAGTGGGGTTAATCATAAGTGGGATGCTTTTCCAAGGAAGCGCAGTACCCAAGCACCGGTCCACCCACATGTCAAATTATCAAAGTACCAAACGCGAATCACATGAACGTGATGGAAACTAGCTTGACGATAATTCCCATGTGTCCTCGAGAGCGCTTTCCTTTATATAAGAGTTTGTCCAGGCTTGTCCTTTGCTACAAAAAGGATTGGGCCATCTTGCTGCACCTTATTTACTTTTATTACTTGTTACCCGTTACAAATTACCTTATCACAAAACTACCTGTTACCGATAATTTTAGTGCTTGAAGAGAATACCTTACTAAAAAATGCTTATCATTTCCTTCTGCTCCTCGTTGGGTTCGACACTCTTACTTATCAAAAGGACTATGATAGATCCCCTATACTTGTGGGTCGTCAGGAGTGTGCACCTGCGTGGAACCATATTGGACATAGGGGGGCATGGACGGTGAGAAAGAGAAGAGGGGAAGTATGTGTTTGTGGTAGGCACACTTGGCTAGAGAGGTATCTCGACCGGTGTGTGCCAGAATAAAGGAGCCGGGGGCCTACACACACCGCGGGTGAACGACCTAAAGAGAAATAATGAACATGTGCAATGGAGGGAATGCTGAGGGAGGGTGAGAGGGGAGTGGGCGTGTGCATGCACGATAGAAAGTTAGCGCTAGCTAGATACAAAGAGAAGAGGATCGTGAAGGTGTAAAAGACAAACAAAGAGCATAATTCATTATAAAAAAGTGGATACGGATACTTGAAGAAGATATCATAATGTAGAACATTGATTATAATTTGGGCTAATGTGTGGCTTTTGTAGCTCAGGGCTAAATACTTGTCATAATGTTGGGGGCGGGGCACTATACTTTGTGTGATAGACATGGTGTATGTATGGGACATGATTTAGATTATGAATATATAGTTAGTACATCAAATGTACTATTATTTGGAATCAACATGAAGTCTATTCAAAAAATTGGATTTGAGTTCACATAGTAAACATAGTTCATATCTATCTCTATAGTAGTCATGTGGTGTGTTCTTAAGTTAATACACGAATGATGGTTGAAGTTGGCAACAATCGTGATTTTAGATTCTTATTGAAACAGAGAAACGAATTCAAATTTAGTTTGAATTGGAGTGGTAGTATAGATATTTGGAATGCACTAAAATGTTGGTATGAGTAGGTTACATGCATTATACAGCTAGCGAAAAAAATTAATTGGACATAACATGGATTGGTACTCCCTCCTTGCATATATATAGGGCCTAATGCGTTTTTAAGACCGCATTTTACTATTGACAAGATTAATAGTACATGACATGAACAATGTGAAAATTATATCATTGAAAGATCCTTTCACACATGAATTTCACGGTGTGCTTTGTATAAGTTGCATGTCATATATTATTGCTCTAGTATTTGGTCAAAGTTAGCCTCGAAAAACGCATTTGGCCCTATATAGATGGAAGGAGGGAGTAGCTTTGAATAGCGTTTGTATAGTAAAATGGGACAAAACTCTCTCATTGTGTGGGCTAAAGGGTTAACACTATGAAAACAACCCAGTGGGTTAATGGGCCACAAACGGGCCGAATGTAACCACAGGCTGAATTTGGCCCACAAACTGAACAGACCAGTAACGGACCATAACTAACCGAATACTAGAAATAAGCCCAAGAATAAATGGGCCCTTAGAAGGCCGAAAGTTAACACGGGCTAGAAACGGCTGACGAAATAATGGGCCGTTAATGGGTATAAAGAGATACATTGTTCATTATTGGCCAGTTTCATCTTGGGCCTTTATTGGGCCCAGAGTTACGAAGGGCCTCGTATGGGCCAAAAGACATCATGGGCCATACATGGGTCGGAAATTACAACGGGCTGGAATCATATTGGACGACCCAGATGAAGCTACTGGGCTTAATCCTGATAGGCCGTAACGGGTTGGGAGTTAGCGGGCCGTAAATGGGTGATATACGAACATGTCGTTAATAGGCTTTCCGTGGGCCGTCCCGTTACCTTTTGACCAAGTTAAATGGGCCGACCTTTTCACCGGAATGGGCCTCTATTGGGTCGTGCCACGTGTCGAAGTATCATAGGCGCCTCCTGTCCAATGAGTGGATGACATCTATCCCAATGGTGAGCCAACACGTGTTTCCTCTAGCCAATGAGAATTTTACATGTGGAAAATCCCCATTGGTCCGTGCTGTTAACGGGTTATTGGATCCAAAACCGGACCTGATAGCTTGACGGCGACCTGTTATGGTGGATGCCACGTGTCAGTCACCCTTGATGAAAACACTTCTATGACGCGTGATTTATTGTCATGGAAGTGGACACTTCCATGATCATAATTTTGGTAATATCATGGAACACTTGTACAACAGCACAAGTATGACTATCTTGATTCTGTCATAAAATCGTCAAGGATGTACATGCATGACAGAAAACGTGACCTACTGTGACAAACACGTATCATCATGGAAGTCTATTTTTTTGTTGTGTATTTAAAGATGAAGGGGATGCAGGATCATCTACTACCGGAGGCTCACGTACAAGCACTTCTAGAGGAAATAGCGGGATTTCTGCTTGACCGGGTCATAGATCCCAAAGGAGAATTCCATTACCCGCTACCGCAGTATTGCCTCCATGTAATGATATGCAAATTGTAGGAGAAATTGTATATATACATGTGTATGTGTGAATGGTGGTGCGAGATATTCGATGATATATATATATATATGATCGGTTCTATGAGAAATTCTATTTATATATATATGCATAATGTGTACAATATGTAGTATCATAAAGTACGAGCAAATGAAAAAAATTAAATGGAAAACACAAAATTAAAGGAAAAAATAAATAATGAAACCAAAACCCCAAAACCTTTTAGTACCGGTTGGTGTTGAACTATACTAAAGGGGGGGCTTTAGTCCCCACCCTTTAGTGCCGGTTACAGAACTGACACTAAAGGGACTTATGAACTAGTGCTAAAGCCCGTTTCTGCACTAGTGAGACTTTCACAAAGCACATACCTTGACAACATTTTCAAGAAGTTCAAAATGGATCAGTCAAAGAAAGGGTTCTTGCCTATATTGCAAGGTGTGAAGTTGAGTAAGACTCAAAGCGCGACCACGACAGAAGATAGAGAGAGAATGAAAGTCATTCCCTATGCCTCAGCCATAGGTTCTATAAAGTATGACATGCTGTGTACCAGACCTATTGTTTACCTTGCCATGAGTTTGGCAAGGGGGTGGAATAGTGATGTAGGAGTAGATCACTGGACAACGGTCGAAATTATGCTTAGAGAACTAAGAAAATATTTTATCGGTTATGGAGGTGATAAAGAGTTCAGCATAAAGAGTTACGTCGATGCAAGCTTTGACACCGATTCGGATGACTATGAGTATCAATCTGGATACATATTGAAAGTAGGAGCAATAAGCTTGAGTAGTTCCATGGAGAGCATTGTAGACATAGAAATTTGCAAAATACATACGGATCTGAATGTGACAGACCCGCTGACTAAACTTCTCTGACAAGCAAAACATGATCACATCTTAGAACTCTTTGGGTGTTAATCACCGGGCAATGTGAACTAGATTATTGACTCTAGTAAACTCTTTGGGTGTTGGTCACATGGCGATGTGAACTATGGGTGTTAATCACATGGGGATGTGAACTAGATTGTTGACTCTAGTGCAAGTAAGAGACTGATGGAAATATGCCCTAGAGGCAATAATAAAATGGTTATTATTTTATTTACTAAATCATGGTAAAGTTTTATTATTCATGCTAGAATTGTATTGACCGAGAACTTAAATACATGTGTGGATACATAAACAAATACCATGTCCCTAGTGAGCCTCTACTAGACTAGCTCGTTGATCCATGACGGTTAAGGTTTCCTCACCATAGACATGAGTTGTAGTTTGATAACGGGATCACATCATTAGGAGAATGATGTGATGGACAAGACCCATCCGTTAGCTTAGCATATTGATCGTTCAGTTTATTGTTATTGCTTTCTTGATGACAAATACATATTCCTTCGACTATGAGATTATGCAACTCCCGGATACCGGAAGAATACCTTGTGTGCTATCGAACATCACAACATAACTGGGCGATCATAAAGATGTTCTACGGGTATCTCTAAAGGTGTTTGTTGATTTGGCACATATCTAGATTAGGATTTGTCACTCCGAGTATCGGAGAGGTATCTCTGGGACCTCTCGGTAATACACATCATAAGAAGCCTTGCAAGCAAAGTGACTATGGAGTTAGTTACAGGATGATGTATTACGGAATGAGTAAAGAGAGTTGCCGGTAATGAGATTGAACTAGGTATGAAGAAACCGGCGATCGAACCTCGGGCAAGTAACATACCGATGGACAAAGGGAATTACGTATGTTGTCATAAGGTTCGACCGATAAAGATCTTCGTAGAATATGTAGCAGCCAATATGGGCATCCAGGTTCCACGATTGGTTATTAACCGGAGAGGTGTCTCCGTCATGTCTACATAGTTTTCGAACCCGTAGGGTCCGCATGCTTAACGTTCGTTGAAGATATAATGTTATATGAGTTATATGTTTGTGTGACCGGATGTTGTTGGGTGTCCCGGATGAGATCACGGACATGAAGAGGAAATCCAGAATGGTTCAGAGGTAAATATTGATATATAGGACGATAATATTAGGATTCTGAAAGAGTTTCGGAGAGCACCAGGTAGTTATGGATCACCGGAAGGGGTTCCGGGCACCCCCGGGAAGTATATGGGCCATACGGGCCAAAAGAGGGGAGCACACTAGCCCATAAGGGGCTGGCGCCCCTCCTATGGCAGCCGGCCTAGGGGATGAAAGGAAAGGGGGGATTCGGCATCCCCTTCCTTTCTCTCCCCCTTTCCTTTCTCCTGAGCAAATATGGAAGGGGGCGCGGCCAAGGGCAGGAGCCCAAGTAGGATTAGGTCCTACATGGGGCACACACACACATATATATATATATATATGTATATATATATGTATATATATGTATATATATGTATATATATATGTGGGTGTGTGTGTGTGGGGGGGAGGGGGCACCACACAGGACCACGACAATTGGTTAGCCATGTGCGGCGCCCCCTCCATAGTTTAGTCCCTCGGTCATATTTTCGTAGTGCTTAGGCGAAGCCCTGCGGAGATAGCTTCACCATCACCACGCCGTCGTGTCGCAGGAACTCATCCACTACTTCGCCATCTGGCTGGATCAAGAAGGTGAGGACGTCACCGAGCTAAACATTTGCTAAATGCGGAGGTGTCGTATGTTCTGTACTCGATCGGTTGGATTGCAAAGAAGTTTGACTACATCAACCATGTTAGTAAATGCTTCTTCTTACGGTCTATGTGGGTACGTAGACACACTCTCCCCTCTCATTGCTATGCATCTCCATGGACAGATCTTGCTTGTGCATAGAAAAATTTGTTTTCCATGCAACGTTCCCCAACACTCTTGCCTCTCCTCCTTCTCCTCATGTCAAGACCTCCTCGATCTTCGAACACTTCATCCACACACAACTTAACAGAAAAGTCAATGAGATCTGTTAGTATAATAATTCAAATCACTACTTTAATTACTGTTGCAAACCCATTCATATTTTATATTTGCATTATAGCTACAGTACTCTACCTTCTCCATGGCTTATACCACTGATTCAATCCATAGTTCCATCAAAACAAGCAAAACAATGCATAAAAATAGAATCTGTCGAAATTATGATAGTCTGTAGCAATCTGAACATTGACCATACTTCTGTAACTCCACAATTTTTGGACAATTAGGAAAAAATAGACAATTTGCATAGTAGTACTGTGTAAAAATTTCACAAACTTTTGATGTTTCAGTAAAAAAAATTATATTCATGCACTACAGCCAAAGTTTGTCTTTTTGCACCGCACATACCAACTAGCGATCTAATCATCCTAATGGAAAATCTTGGCACATTATTTTTATAATACAATGGATTTGTACAATGAGATAATTATTTTTGTTGAAAATGTTCTGTAATCAAGGTTTGCAAAATTTTGATGGGCATGAACAAAGTTCAAGGAGCTCCCCCACTTCAACGGTGCCCGTCTTTCTTACTTTCACTTTCCTCTTTCAAAGGTTTTAAGTTCCCCTCTATACTTTTTGATTTTAAATTTTATAAATGCACACAATAGAATAAAATGACTCTCCAAAACTTCCGAGTTGTCTCCCTGGTAGCGCTCTCTTTAAAGCCATTAAGCTAGGCATAAAGTGCTCAAGTAATCGGTCCACCCGGATCCCAAGGTATATCATAGCCAATTTTAATTAGCAATGATTTATAATTTCGTAGTGAGCACAAAGCAACATAAATCATGAAACAACTAAGTCTAACTCTCATCCTATGCATCGGCATATCATAAAAGAACAATTCATGCACATCAAGTAAAAGCCAATGCATCGTATAAACAGTTTGTTGAAATTTTATCGTGTTGTAAACATGGAGAGGCGGAGATGTACGTGTGGTTCCTCTCTTGTAATAATTACAAGTAGGACCAGCAAGCACATGCATATCAATTCCATTAAAATCATCAGGTGCAACGGTAAAAGGCAACCCATCAATGTAATACTTAATACAAACAAACTTCTCTAATATACTGTAGTTTGGAGAATTCAACAAGATAGTAGGACTATCATGTGTGGGTGCCATAGCAACAATTTCATTCTTAACATAAGGAACTATTGCAAGTTCATCTCCATAAGCATCATTCATATTGATATCTTGGCCACAAGCATAGCAAGCATTAATTTAATCAAAAAGGGATATTTCAAAAGAATCCAAGGGATCATAGCAATCATCATAGAATTCATCCTTTAGCAAACACGAAGGGAAACTAAACAATGTATGAGTTGAAGAGTTATTCTCATTAGAAGGCGGGCACGGGTAGCTAATCCGCTCTTCCTCCTTTTGTTCTTCGCTCTTCTCATCAACTTTTTCATCCAATGAGCTCATAGTTTCATCAATTTCTTCTTCTGTAGATTCCTACAAAATATTAGTCTCTTCTTGGACAGCGGATACTTTCTCAATAAACTCATTAATATCAACACTATATTCATAAGGCTGTCATAATGGGAGTATCATAAGCGGTATCATGCATGCCAACTAGACTTTTTGGATGATGTGGCACACAATTAGATGAGGGAAGAGAGGATGTAGTATCATATTATGATACTGTATCATATTAAATGGTGTATTACTTTGTGTCATGCACGACAATTAATAAGGCAACCTAAGATACTAACTTATGATATTATGCATTACAGAAGTAGTATCATACACTAGTATCATATGCATGATTCTAGTATATGATACTCCTCATTACAACCAGCCTAATTATCATAGCAATATTTAAGTATAGCAAAATTTTCAGGTCTATAAATAACATCACTATAATTTTCATACTGTATGAACAAAGATTCAATTTCAGAAGAACACTTAAATGCAATAAATTCTTCTATTCATTCTACAACATACTAATCATATATGCCATTAGAATAATAAGCTAAGATTTCATTATCGTTAAATTTGCACTAAAAGGGAAGGTGTCGAGCCTTCATCCTAGAGAAAACAAGTATAATCATATCTCAAGTATAGATCCCAAGCATACCAATGCAACATATGAATTTGATCCAATAATAGTTTCCCTTTTTGAGTCAAGAGACAATCCCTAAAGTATTCACGTTGATCCAACATGTCTCCCATCATCACGTTGAATGGGGTTTTCTCAGGATTATCAAAGTTGTGTTCTATATTTTTCATATAACGAGCATCGAGGCTTTTAGGAGGTTCCCCATCTCCATGAGTAGCAAGTACAACTATTTTTTTGGTGTTTCATGTTCCATATCCATAACTAAAGATATAAAAACTTAGAACAGAAAATAAAAACTACTTAGTGATAAAGCAAACAAGCACACACGAGAAAATTCACCCCACGCTATTGCTCCTCGGCAACGACACCAGAAAAAGGTCTTGATAACCCACAAGTATACACTACTAGGGAAATGCTTATACATAGGAGCTCACCAGTAGCGCTTTTACAAAGCATGTGCTGCTGCTAAATAGCAGTAGCGCTTGAGCAGCACGAGCGCTGCTAATATGAGCATAGTAGTTGCGCTGGAGCTAGAAAACGCGCTACTACTAAAACTGATAGACCGTTCCAGGTATGCTAGGGATACTAGTAGCGCTTATGCGTAGTAAGCACTACTACTACGGATCTTAGTAATAGCGCTTTTTCTCTGACAAGCGCTACTGATAAATTCAGTCCCCTTAATAAGATAAAAGTTTAGTCCCACCTCGCTCCGCGAACATAATTTTTACCACCTTAAATACGGTGTTTCTCAAACCATCACAACCACTTGGCCTTCATTGAACTCTATGTGTAGGATCTGTGGATGCAATAGGAATCTTCATCGGTTCTTAAACCGCAGAAGATTCCTATTGACAATTTAGATTCTACACAAAAACATCATTGATGACCAATGTATTTTTGAAATTTTTTACATGCTTAGCATTAGCAGTAGCGCGTTTTGACAGAGAGCGCTACTACTATAGATTTTAGCAGTAGCGCATTTTTACGTAGAGCGCTACTGCTATAGGTTTTAGCAGTAGCGGTTTTTACGGGCAAGCGCTACACTACAAAAAAATACACTTCTGTGATGATACGTGTTTGTCACAGCAGGTCGCTTTTTTTGTCATGCATGTACATCCATGACAAATTTATGACAGAATCAAGATAGTCATACCTGTGTTGTTGTAGAAGTGTTCCATGACATTACCAAAATTATCATCACGGAAGTGTCCACTTCCATGACGATAAATCGCACGTCACAGAAGTGCTTTCGTCAAGGGTGACCGACACATGGCATCCACCGTAACGGAACACCGTTAAGCTATCGGTCAGGTTTTGGATCCGATAACCCGTTAACAGCACCGACCAATGGGGATTTTCCACATGTAAAATCATCATTGGCTAGAGGAAACACGTGCCGGCTCATCGTTGGGACAGATGTCATCCACTCATTGGACAGGAGGCACCTATGATAGGTCGACACGTGGCACGGCCCAATAGTGCCACATTCCGGTGAAAAAGGCCGGCCTCGTAAAAATTACCAGACCGGCCCATATAAGGCCTACTTGTGTCAGGTCCATTTAAGCCCACGGCCCATACGAGATGTGCCAATTCGGCCTGTTAAAGATTTGACACCATTGCAGCCCATCGTCAGTTCGAGCCCGTTAACAGCCCGCTATATATTTGGGCTCAATATCGGCCCGATGAGATTTCGGCCTGTTAACGGCCCATTTAATGGATGGGCCAATTTTCAGGATGTACATCTCTCGGTCTTTTAGCGACCCATTTAAATGTTGGGCCAATTTCCGGCCCGGTGTGTCTTTCAGCCTGTTGACGGCCCACAAATCTGATGGTCCATTTGTAGTTGAACCTGAGTTTTGGCCTTTTAGCGGCCCATTTAAGTGTTGGGCCAATTTCTGGCCCGGTGTCACTTTCAGCCTGTTGACGGCCCATAAATCAGTTGGGCCCATTATAGTCGGACCTGAGTTTTGGCCTTTTAGCGACCCATTTAAGTGTTGGGCCAATTCACCGCCCTGTGTGCCTTTCGGCCTATTAACGGACCATAAATAAGTTGGGCCATTTGTAGTCGGACCTTAGTTTTGGGCTCTTAACGGCCCATGCCCTTTATGGTCCAATACCAGCCCAGTTTCTCTTTCGGCCTGCTAAAGGCCCACAACACAGTTGATCCATTTACAATACGACCTGACTTTCGGCCTCTTAGCGGCCCATGCTCTTCATGGTCCAATACAAGCCAGCTGTCTCTTTCGGCCTGCTAAAGGCCTATAGTATAGTTGGGCCATATGTAGCCCAAACTTAGTAATGGCTTGTTAACGGCCCGCGAAATAAATTGGGGCCACCTGTTGCCCGCTTCAATGTCGGCCTGTTAACGACCCGGGAGGTAAGAGGGCCGACCGTTAACTTTCGGCCTAGTAACGGCCCATTAACTTAATGGGCCCACTAAAGTTTGTTCATGTCTTTAGGCTAAATTAGATAATTTGAGCCCATTACTATGAGCAAAGGTACGACATACAGGGAATAACGTTGCACATCCAGAATATATTATAGGAAATTACATCCACTGGGCAATCAAAGATTGATGCCACTACAAATAAATGAGCAGAACCTAACCATCTACAACGTCACAATCTGCAACCTCGGCACAGATGACGCCCATAAGCATGTGGGCAACTTCTTGCTGCTTTGCCACACTATCTCTGAAAACATTGATCAGTTGTTGTGTCGCACGACTCTGCACCTCTGATTCATCCACCATTTCCATCATTGCTTCAGCCATTAATTGGTTGACAAACATGCATTTATTCCATTGCATTCGAGACAGAGGATACTGAACAAATTCAGATGGCGATTTTGGCATGCTTGTATTATTGATAGTGGAGAGTGTCTTGACCACTTCATCATTACATAAATTATGACGGGAACCAAACAGATTAAGCATGAGTTATTGCCATATTACCTGGCCTAGATTTACTATAAAGAAACAATGGGGTTGCCTTGCTATTTTCAGAGTTTGTCTTCTTATCTTCAGCAGCCTGCACAAAATTAACACACTAGCATTGCTATCATTGGCCAAGTCAGATAATAGGAAAGCAACATTGACACAACGAACGTTTGGGAAACTAGCCTATAGCAAATTAACACAATATGGCACAGCTATCATCAGCCAGGTAAGGTAATACGAAAGCAACATTGACACAATGAATGAATGGGTAACCAGAGAAGCACTGCAATTCAGTAATGTGCGTGATATGAGATAGCACATGCATGCAGCTCAGTACGCAAAACTACCAGGCAATTTTCCTTACAAAAATCAACATTGGCGCCTTTAACATTTTGCTACAACTAATTTTAGATCAGATAAAGGTTAGATTCAGGCCGATTAACAAAATACATGCTGATGTAAAAATATAGTGATATACAACAGGTACTTACATCAGCACTGGAGCACAGAGAATTCCCGCAAGATATTTTCCTCGAATACGATCCCAATGGAGGAAGTCTTGTATCGTTTAACCTTATTTTCTAAAAGAGAGACGGGTAAGAAACATGTAGAAAATATGATCAGAATGCTATAAAATTTCATGATGCGAGGATACGCACACGCTTCTTAGAATGGAGTTGACATTCTTTTGCTGGACTGGAGCGGACTAGTTCTTTGGCCACTGGAATCTGCTTATTATCAGTGGGAGTTGGGCTTCTCTGTGCTGGAGCTGTATCTATGAAAAATGGAGTTGGTTTATTATCTCCTGGCATTTGGATCTTTTGCAAAGACCTGGTTTGTAACCCTTCAGATTCTAACATAGCCATCTTCCCCTTGCATGCCTTATATAGAAGAATAGTGATTCAGTTATAAAACATGCTACAGCAGAGATGGAATAGGTACTAAAGAATAGAAAGGCATGACATATTGACATGTATTCACTCCATCCGGAAATAAATGGATGGGTCTAGGCGTATTTCAGTTCTAGATACATCCACTTTTATCCATTTCTGCGACATTTAATCCGGATGGAGGGAGTATGATGTAAGAGCTAGGGATACGACAGGACAACACAGTAAAAAAACACTAAAAAACCCACTGCAGAACCAAAGTATTCAAACCCACTGATATGATATAGTACACTCATGCAGCTCAGGATGCAAAACTACCAGGCAGTTTTCCTTGCAAAAATCAACATTGTGGCCTTTAATCATACATTTTGCTACAACTAAATTTAGATCAGATAAAGGTTGGATTCACGCCGATTAACAAAATACATGATGATGTAAAAATATAGTGATATACAACAGGTACTTACATCTACATTGGAGCACAGAGAATTCCTGCAAGAATCTTTCCTCATAAATGATACCATTGCAGAAAATCTTCTATCTGTTAAGCTTATTTTCTAAAAGAGAGATGGGTAAGAAACATGTAGAAAATATGATCAGCATGCTATAAAATTTCATGATGCAAGGATATGCACACGCTTCTTAGAATTGAGTTGACATATTTTTGCTTCACTAGAGCGGACTAGTTCTTTGGCCACTGGAATCTGCTTATTATCAGTAGGAGTTGGGTTTCTCTGTGCTGGAGCAGTATCTTTAAAAACTGGAGTTGGTTTATTATCTCCTGGCGTTTGGATCTTTTGCAAAGGCGTTGTTTGTAACCCTTCAGATTCACATAGTCATCTTCCCCTTGCATGCCTTGTATAGAAGAATGGTGCTTTAATTATAAAACAAGCGGTAGCAGAGAGATGGAATAGGTACTGAACAATAGAAAGGCATGAATTATTGACATGTATTCCCTCCATCCGGAAAAAAATGGATGGGTCTAGGCGTATTTTAGTTCTAGGTACATCCTTTTTTATCCATTTCGGCAACATGTAATCTGGATGAAGGGAGTATGGTGTAAGAGCTAGGGATACGACAGGACAACACAGCAAAAAAACACTAGTTGAATGTAAAACTATATGCTAGCGAAATACGTACAAAAATAACTAAGGCAACATACACGTGTATGATTGGGAAAATAAGATGGCATTGCAACACAGCACTAGAACAACACTTCAATGTAAAAAAATATGGTATGGTAGACAGATGAAGTACATACAGATGAATAACAATGCATAAGATATTCAGAAGCATGATGTCCAAATTAAGCAGATGGCATTGCGATAGAGTAGAATGACAGTACTTCAATTTAAAAACATGTTATCATGAATGGAATAGGTACTGAAAAACAGGAAGGCATGACATATTTACATGCATGATCAGCATGCTAAGCACATGGCATTGCAACAGAGTAGATACACTCCAGGACATTATATGCATGTTGTACCCATATCACAGGCCAAGTTAGAGCAAGGACCTTGTGGGGTGAAGAGGATTCATCATCTTTCTGCAAGTCTTTTGAAGAACTGCCTTTACATGTTCCATCATATTGGGTATCATTGACATCAAGTTTATTGGCCTTTACATTGCTCCGTGAGGTTCTTGTGGATATATTAGTGTGTGCAATTATATCTGACATGCATGGAAGACAACTAGTAGTTAGATTTATGTAATGAGTGCCTGCAGGAGACGACATAAATAGTAGGACTGGGGTTAACTAGCAGCAACATGTCTCATAAACTAAAGGGAGAACACAGATGAAAGCTACAGAATGTGTATCGCTTGTACTCGAGATTAACTAGATGGCACACAAAAGTATTAAAGAACAACATAGGAAATACTTGAAGTGGTATAATACTATAATCTCCAGCCTGTGGGATAGCATTGGCTGATGGATGATAACTATGGAACAGTGTTACCTAAAGAACAAGTATCTTAGCTGAACTATGGAACAGCGTTAACTCCTGAACAAGACCCATAAGAGATCAGCATGAATATACAGTGAAATGTGATGATCTATTTTCCATGCTTAGATGAATAACAAAGCCATAAATGTTGCACACAAGTAAGATGAGGGTACAACCTATCTGGCTGCCATCCATAGGAGTGAGCATCATGTGCTGACTTGTGGATGGCCCTGCAGTTGTTGTGGCTGTGCATGTCGGGCACATGCATTCGATGCAGGGAACTGTTGAGTGGGGACTATAGCTCCCTTATGGTGTATGCTTCCCTTGTTGGAGCAGCCGCGGTGAGTCGGAAGACGGTGTGTCTGAAGATGCAGATAACGCATAATGTTAAGAATGACATATCTCTTTGATCTGAAGAAATACACTAAGAGATCAACAGCAAGGTACGAGAGTGGTCACACGTCTGTTGACTGAAGACTAAATTGGGGTCACACGATTTTATTTTATTTTGGTACTGTCCGATCTACGCCGGATGGCTGGCCGTCTTGTGCCTCCCGGCTGACACTGATCGGAATCTTCCCCGAAGAGCCAGCGACCAACGGCAGAGCAGCATGCCTCCGCCACCTGTGGCCCCGGCCAAAACCCCGCTCCCGGCCCCACCCCACTGCCGTGGTTGCGCCGCCCCCGGGCCAATCCACAAAGACTCCCCATCATCCAGATCCGGCGGCGGCAGTACCTTCAACCCACGCAACTCTAAAAGATAGCCATCTAAGCGTTGCTTCTGCGGCAAACTTTGCGGCCCCGCACCCATACGTTAGACACCAGCCAACCGGCAGCCTAGGAGATCCGCCGCCTCAAGGGGTGCTGCTTCCCATTGCAAATCGATTGGCCCAGAATAAAAATTCAGATAACTGACGCCTAAATAAAGTGATTTGAGATGAGGATGCGACCTATCTGGCGGCATGGTGAAGTAGGCAGGTCCAGCTGCCGAGTCGGTGAGGCCGGCTCGGTTGCGGTGGCGACCAGTGGTAGGGAAAGAGCGATGTCGCGACGGTCGACGGCTACGCCGAAGCAGCGCCAGGACTCTGGACGGATCCGAAGTTGGAGCCGCTCCGGCGCCGTGAACAACGGCGGGGGTGAATCAGCTCCGGTACGGTTCACGCGACCGTCGTCGAGGCAGCACCAGCAGCACGGAATAAAAGGCACACGGCCCAGTGCATGACGGCAAATGGACAGTGTCTCCGGCATTAGGGAGGAGGGCGGCTGTGAAATTGGTGCGGTGAGGGGCGCCATGGAGGTGGGGCTGAGGTTTCGCAGCTCGGGAGAAGGGAGCTTCCCTGGGAGAAGGTGATTTGGCGCCCACTAGGTATGAATGGGGGCGGGCGGGGGAAATTGGGAGGGGAGTGGAACCATGTCTTACGGACGCATTTGTCTGAAATGTGAGGGGGAGTTACAGTTCTACCCTTTCCTATAGGCTTCTCGGCTTGGGTCTGTGTACTAAGGGTCGGGGATAGTAGAGTAACTTTGCTTCTTTGGGCGGGAGCGATTTCGGGCGAGGAGGGCGTGTTTTGAACTATAGTGGGCGCGAGCGATTTCGGGCGAGGAGAGCGTGTTTTGAAATAGTGGATGCGAGCTATTTCGGGCGAGGAGAGCGTGTTTTGCCGACCATGGTTTATGAATTATTCGGCACATGTCATTTCGGCCGAGGAGAAGGCGCGCTTGGATGAAGTTACGAACCTACCCTCGATGTACACCGGCCAATTGATGCGTGTCCCACATAGGACGGTAATTTCGCATCTCCCATTTATTTGCTGGGGAGAATTCCACCGAGCAGAGAGGATGTTTAATGGTTCATTCAAATTTTGGGACAACGAGCATCCACGTCTACCTTACCAAGTCGATTCGGATCTAATTTTGAAATATTAGCTTGCCACTTCTTTTCTAGATGGAGAGATGATGCTTGGGAGTAATGTGTTTTTACATGCTCATTGCTAGCGATTTACTATATGACGAATAGTTGACCCACTCAAAAACGCGAATCAAACCCAAAATGAAATATCTCAATTCAATGAAATAGCTCGTTGAGTAGGTCAAATAGTGTACTAAATCCAAAATTGAACACCTCAATCGAGTAGCATGTCGTACATTATTATAGTACTCCGTGAACATGTTGAAAGTCAAATTAATGAACTTGTTTGATATACGCATATATCCATTCATGTGTGGATTGCAGACAACATGTTCTCCAATTTAAATATTTGAATGCAAGTTTATATCGAAACATGGTTTATATTAGTCTTTGATGTATAAAACGTGACCTCCCCCTCTCTCGGACTCCTACTCTCTCTCTCTCTCTCTCTCTCTCTGTGTGTGT